>NC_091193.1:18897562-18985062 GCF_040958095.1 Procambarus clarkii
ACTTGGCACCTCTTGTAACTTGGCACCTCTTGTAGCTTGGCACCTCTTGTAACTTGGCATCTCTTGTAACTTGGCACCTCTTGTAACTTGGCACCTCTTGTAACTTGGCACCTCTTGTAGCTTGGCATCTCTTGTAGCTTGGCACCTCTTGTAGCTTGGCACCTCTTGTAACTTGGCACCTCTTGTAACTTGGCACCTCTTGTAACTTGGCACCTCTTGTAACTTGGCACCTCTTGTAACTTGGCACCTCTTGTAACTTGGCACCTCTTGTAACTTGGCACCTCTTGTAACTTGGCATCTCTTGTAACTTGGCACCTCTTGTAACTTGGCATCTCTTGTAACTTGGCATCTCTTGTAACTTGGCACCTCTTGTAACTTGGCACCTCTTGTAGCTTGGCACCTCTTGTAACTTGGCACCTCTTGTAGCTTGGCATCTCTTGTAACTTGGCACCTCTTGTAACTTGGCACCTCTTGTAGCTTGGCACCTCTTGTAACTTGGCACCTCTTGTAGCTTGGCATCTCTTGTAACTTGGCACCTCTTGTAACTTGGCACCTCTTGTAACTTGGCACCTCTTGTAGCTTGGCATCTCTTGTAACTTGGCACCTCTTGTAGCTTGGCATCTCTTGTAACTTGGCACCTCTTGTAGCTTGGCACCTCTTGTAACTTGGCACCTCTTGTAGCTTGGCATCTCTTGTAACTTGGCACCTCTTGTAGCTTGGCATCTCTTGTAACTTGGCACCTCTTGTAACTTGAGACTATTATAGGTGTCGGGTGCTTGACAAATAATAATATACTCTAACTACTGACTCGTTTGTAACTACTGTAACTATGTAACTACAATTCTGGCTCGTCCCAGAATTGCGAAGATAAAGTATGAAGAGAGACTGAAAGAACTAAACCTGACGACGCTAGAAAGGAGAGAGAGAGAGAGAGAGAGAGAGAGAGAGAGAGAGAGAGAGAGAGAGAGAGAGAGAGAGAGAGAGAGAGAGAGAGAGAGAGAGAGAGAGATTGTGGGGAGACATGTTACAGACGTATAAAATACCTTGTGGGATTGAAAGAGTGGAAAAAGAGGAAATGCTTACAATGAATCCCAACAGAACAAGAGGGCACGGATGGAAGATTGAAACTCAGATTTGCCATAGAGATGTTAGAATGTTTTCTTTATCATAAGGGTAATGAATAAATGGAATGACCTAAAGGAGCAGGTTGTAGAGGCAAACTCAATTCCCAACTTTAAAAGCAGGTATGATCCGGAAATATATCAGGAGTCACTGCATTAGACAACCGGCAGCTAGAAAAGCGGCGTCCAAGAACTAGAGCTCGATCCTGCAGGCACAAATAGGTGAGTATGTAAGGAAAGAGTCTAGGCCGGAAGATGGAGACTAGATGCGGCATTCATCAAGCAGTTTACTCACGAACCTGTACATCTTTCCTCAATCTTTGGCGGCTTTGTTGACATTTATCAAAGAGAGTGTGTGAGTTCCGCAGCACCACGTGGCTCTGTATGACAACAACACCATGTGACTGGGACCACGTGGCTCTGTATGACAACAACACCATGTGACTGGGACCACGTGGCTCTGTATGACAACACCATCATATGACTGGGATCACGTGACTCTGTATGACAACAACACCATGTGACTGGGACCACGTGGCTCTGTATGACAACAACACCATGTGACTGAGAAGCTTCGGAGCTCGCGAACTGATTAAAATATGTCAACAAAGCCGCCAAAGATTGAGAAACGGTGTAGAGGGTCGTCAGTAGTCGAGTAACTGCTTGTTGAATCCTGGTGGTGGTGGTGGTGAGTGGCTGCCAGAAGTACTGTACAGGAACACACCGAGCCAGCAAGGGGCAGCAGTACCTGGGGATCCTGGTACAATGGGTACAAACTACTCTTACTGAATTATTCCAACAATTGGACCAGTACTTGACCAAATGTTTCACTTTAAACTCCGTCCAAATAACTAGTGAAGATAATCTGCAAGTTATATGTATCCTCACGTACATATACTTGTGAGGGGGAGGGAGGACGAGCTGCTGCTCTTGGGCCCCACCTCTCAACAAGCAATAATGTGGTGTTTATCTAAGAGCTTGCAGGCACTGAGCTCCGCCTGCATGGCTTCTTGCTGGTCATGACAGCCAACGACTCCCGGCCCCTTCCACCAAACGCTATTCTTGTTATCTTAAGACTGTGTATACATGCGTCTCTTACCATTTTCTCAGTCTAATTAATTCTACTCTCTGTCCATAGACTGACGAAGCTGCTGCTAGCTTCTCCGGGGTTAGCGTGTCTAAGAGAAGTTCCGGATCAGCCGGGCTGTGGTGGGTATGTGGCCCTTGCGGGCCGCTCCAAGCAACAGCCTGGTGGACCAAACTCTCACAAGTCGAGCCTGGCCTCGGGCCGGGCTTGGGGAGTAGAAGAATTCCCAGAACCCCATCAAGCAGGTGTCAAGCAGCGTCCAGACATTAATTAGTTTGTCTTTCTTGAAGGAACCTGAGATTTCGTGTTGGCCTTAAGGCTTACTGTCCGAGGGAGGGTTGTTAAGGCCGCCCCACAAGTATGCTTTAGTTGTGAACACAGGTCAGGGCTAAAGTTAACTCTCGGTGTATATGAACAGAGAAGAGAGGTACACCTCTCTGTGCCTATACCCCCCCCCCCCTGTGGTGTAGGCTTCAACTCACGCTGTTCCTTCTAGTAGTCTTAATCCACGCAATTGTTTTATATTAAATAAGTTGTACTGCTGCCTCCACCCGGTCTTATCTTAGCGCCTTCCACTCCATGTGTGGAAGCTGGTCAGAATTGCATTTCACCTTTGTAAACGCACGTTAATGACACTATGTAAAAAGACACCTCGAACACTGTTTACGTTAGCGTGCCAGACGTAAATATGTGTTTTTATGTTTGAAGGTTAGATTAGCAATTTTAAAAGCACTACAATCACTGATAGAGAGTTTCCCTCATTGTGAAAATCGGAAGTGTTAATTATATCCCAATCATTTTACTGAGGGTGATGGTATGGACCTCCAGTGATTATCTAATCCATAATTTAGGTCAATGTATCCAGATTATCCTGCCGCAAGTCTCTCCCTCCAACACGAGGGAATGAAAGTAACTTTAAGTGGTTTATTTTTGCGTCACTTTGAAGCAAGGAGATTACTTAAGATAGTTTACTGTTTATGCTGGGAAAATAATAATTACCGAGTGTTTCAGTGAGGACTTTGTGTTGGTAATGCTGCTTGTTAGGGAGTGGTTCTGTGGTTAATCTTGTGTGAATAGACGTGTTAGCATCTTGTAAGTGAGGTGAACAAGACCGCCTGCTAACATAACATGGCTGCGACAGTGTATTTAGTACCTGTGACAATGGGATCATCTTGAGGGCGGAGAGGAGGATCAAAGATGTTGACCAGCGGCTCTGGAGAAGCAGTGAAATGCCTTTCTCGTCACTTAATGTCTATCGGGTCGTCTCCAGCCCAAGCCGAGGCGTCAAGTCCAATTGCATCGAGTTATTTCATCTCACTCTCGGGCCTTTCTGAGTTAAACACCTCTGAAGAATCGTGGAGGAACCTCGAGCTCGCACAAGAAGTTCAGTTTGACGCACTTCTTATACGTCGGCCTCTACGACCTCCGGACAGTGGACGACGGCCCGTGGAAACATTCTACCTCCGCTCCGGCGCCCACCCCCCCCCCCCCCTCCCAGCTCGCCATTACGGCTCCGGACGACACGTATATGTAGCGAGGGAAGAGCCGACAATATGTATGTGACGAGTTATCATCCACATCGTAGTGGCGGGACAGGATTTGATGGTGGCGTGTCTGAAGGATTACCAACGCGCCGACCTGTCCAACACGTCAGCCAGCCCTGACGTGATGGACAGAGCGACGCCCCCTCTCAACACCAGCCAAGCACACAACCCCAGCCAGAGACACACCCCCAGCCAGACACACCCCCAGCCAGAGACACACCCCCAGCCAGAGACACACCCCCAGCCAGAGACACACCCTCCTCAGAAAGACCCATCACTCAAAACAGACCCGACCCAAGGCCAACAGTCCACGGTGTAAAATACCAGACAATTAGAACTCAAAGACTGATTCACATCCCCACTATGCAGCTTCATAAAAAACGTAATATATATATATATATATATATATATATATATATATATATATATATATATATATATATATATATATATATATATATATATATATATATATATATATATGATGATATTTTATATATATATTAATATATATATATTTTTGTGATCATTGTTGCATATATATATATATATATATATATATATATATATATATATATATATATATATATATATATATATAGATCTATATATATATATAGATCTATATATATATATATATATATATAGATCTATATATATATATATATATATATATATATATATATATAGATCTATATATATATATATATATATATATATATATATATATATATATATATATAGATCTATATATATATATATATATATATATATATATATAGATAGATCTATATATATATATATATATATATATATATATATATATATATATATATATATAGATCTATATATATATATATATATATATATATATATATAGATAGATCTATATATATATATATATATATATATATATATATATATATATATATATATATATATATATATAATCTCCGGGGTAGAAAAAAATGTTGCAGCCTACTGAAGTAGAGGTAGCAGAATACCACCTACCACCCACATAATTATCCTGATGAACCCGCTTGGTCGTTAAAGCTAGACTGGTCGTTAAAGCCACACTGGTCGTAAGAGCCGGACATGGTCGTCGTACCCTTTTTTTCAAGTTGTTTAGATTAAAACTTTATATCCCGGTCCGCCTTTATAATTCCCGACTGTATAAAGTCTTAATTTGAAGTGTGACCATATCTAGAATTCCTTTCTCTTCTACCTCTTTATAACACCTTTCTTAATTATATTTCTTTCAAAACAAACATTGATGACTATTAATAATTATTCTTGTGGTGGAAGAGATAAAAGCTGAAAATGAGGAAAATAAAGGGAACAGATAAGAGGAGGAGAATTGGAGACGGACAGATAAAAAAAAAGAGACTAGGTAAAATATAAGTTATGAAACAACCTGATCAAACAGGAAAGAGGGATTAGGAAGGAAAACATATCAAGAAAGGTTGCTTGAAGACAAAACAACCCCAGATGATTTGAGGACGCTTCAACAATGATTGTTTGACACGCAGAACAATACTTGGCTTGTCATGATAGACAGAGAGAGGAGGAAGGGGAGTGAGGGAGAGAGAGAGAGAGAGAGAGAGAGAGAGAGAGAGAGAGAGAGAGAGAGAGAGAGAGAGAGAGAGAGAGAGAGAGAGAGGAGGAGGAGGAAGGGAAGGAAGGATGGAGGGAGAAAGTGAGGTGAAAAGGAAGGAGAGGTAAGGAAGGTTATTATCAGGGGAAAGCACTAAGCTATTATGACTATATACCACTTGAAAAGGATAAAAATTTAGGAGAGCACGGGGGAGGGGGGTGGGGGGGGAGGAAGGAAGGAATAGTGCCCAACCACTTGGACGGTCGACCGGGGATTGAACGCCGACCTACAAGAAGCAATTTACAGCAAAAAAACAAATAAACTATAACAAAAGAAAACATTAAGAAGTAAACAAGAGTGAATTAACACAAGACTGTCTGTCCTCACAGTCGTGGATTATACCAACACCAACAACCTCAGAAAACCACACACAAAGTAGTTGGGAAACAAGGAATCACGACACACTTCAAATATTTAAAAGAAAAACTAGATATAAGCCTATAAACAGTGGGAGAGGAGAGTAAGTAAACCATACCAGGTCGTGGTTTAGTTAAGAGGTTAGAGAGAACCCGTGGTTTGGTTTACATTGGTTTACCATCACTGTTGTGGGCGGACACGAGAGGAGTAACCTCAGGTTGTGTTGTAGCCATGTAACTTATGTAATAATCTAAGATGAGGTCTGATAAAGACCTTTTGTGCCCTCTGTAATGTTTTTGCGCTACCGCTCACAGGATGAGTATGGGGTGCACAATAAACTAGCCGCCTTCGGCGGCAACAATAAAAAAATCACCATGTAACACCATCGGAAGCGTTATCCCTGGAAACACAAACCGTAACTGTCTCTATTTTCCGCTTGTTACAACTTGTAATAAAGTTGTTACATCTTGGCTTAACGTGTTTATGACGTATTAGAACGTTGTTACAACTTGTTATATTGGTTTTTATAACTGGTTAGGTGTTAAAACTTGTTCGAACGTCGTACCAACACCGCCAGCCAGCCACTAGAGGCTGACAGGTCGCGCGACACCACATGAGACTCACACCTCTGTTCTCCTGTGGCGGGCAAGAGCCCCAGCAGAGTCCCCCAGCCTATCAGCTCTGCGGCCACCACTCTGCCCTCATCTCTCACTCTCCACAACGCCTATAAAGCATAACGGTAGCGTTCAAGTGTGCGCTGACCCCTTACAAACAGGCGGGGTTGGTCAGATGGGAGCCGGTCGGATAGCACACTGGACTTGTGATCCTGTGGTCCTGGGTTCGATCCCAGGCGCCGGCGAGAAACCATGGGCAGAGTTTCTTTCACCCTATGTCCCTGTTACCTAGCAGTAAAATAGGTACCTGGGAGTTAGTCAGCTGTCACGGGCTGCTTCCTGGGGGTGGAGGCCTGGTCGAGGACCGGGCCGCGGGGACACTAAAGCCCCGAAATCATCTCAAGATAACCTCAAGAAGGGCCTCGTGTGTGTGTGGGGGGGGGGGGAAGACGTCCCTTGATGTATTTGGGGGCTGTTGTGACAGTCTGTGATTGACGTATAAACATATGCGACACCTCATCAACCGGACTGTGAATCGTTGTCAGACTGCAACCGCCAGCAGCAGCGTCTAACAGCCTGGTTAGCGAGGCCACCAACTAGGAGGCCGGGCAAGAGAACGGGCCGCGGAATCCTCGAAACTACCTCCAGGTAAGGTTAAAGTTGCCTGGCGCGCACGCACGCACGCACACCCCTCAGGGATGCTCAACACGACCCCGTCTAGAATCCTTCATCCATTACCGTGTCTCTCGAAGGTCGTACAAGGATGTCTTATAGTTGTGCACCCTGGCGGCGGCGTCCTTGTAAACCATGCCGTCACTCTCGGTCTTACGAGATGACGCGACCATGTCTCAGGAGCAGATCACCCCCTCCCCCCCCCCCCTCTCCCTCTCTCTCTCTCTCTCTCTCTCTCTCTCTCTCTCTCTCTCTCTCTCTCCACCACCACACACGCAGCGGTGTTGATCAACAAGTGTTGCCAGCCGGGAGAGAGGGAAGGTGGAGGCGGCCACCAGTCACACCTTCAAGAACATGTACGGCAGAGCACTAGAACCTCTCCAGACGCCCCAGACACAATAGCTATGTTGGGAGGGGGGAGGAGGGTGGCCAAGAGCTAGATCTCGCTCTCTGACCACACTGTCAGGTAACCACAGCCAAGGAACACTTGGATATGTTATAGAGGCATAGTCAGGGATAAGTGACTAATCCAGCAACGGATTTGAAACAAAATGTGTTTGAGTATGGAGCAGCACCTGGAAGCATGTGGCTTCCGACCAGTGCTATAGTATGCAGGACCATCCTGGAGCCCCCCCACCCCGCCTCAAATGCACCAAATGAAGAGCAGCAGAATACAGAAATTTGCTACAGGACTTTACCTTACCTTGAGGTTACCTTGAGGTGCTTCCGGGGCTTAGCTTCCCCGCGCCCGGTCGTCGACCAGGCCTCCTCGTTGCTGGACTGATCAACCAGGCTGTTGGACGCGGCTGCTTGCAGCCTGACGTATGAGTCACAGCCTGGTTGATCAGGTATCCTTTGGAGGTGCTTATCCAATTCTCTCTTGAACACTGTGAGGGGTCTGCCAGTTATGCCCCTTATGTGTAGTGGAAGCGTGTTGAACAGTCTCGGGCCTCTGATGTTGATAGTTCTCTCTCAGAGTACCTGTTGCACCTCTGCTTTTCAACGGACATTATATATATATATATATATATATATATATATATATATATATATATATATATCATTAAGTACTCTATATGACACGACCAGGATTCGAACTCATGACGTCCAGGATGAGCACTAAACGTACACAGTACCGTGACCACCGCACCAATGATCATCTTCAGTGGTGCGGGGGTCTTCGTGCGGGGGTCACGGTACTGTGTATGTTTAGGGGTGGTCCTAGACGTCCTGGGTTCGAATCCTGGCCGGGTATATATATATATATATATATATATATATATATATATATATATATATATATATATATATATATATATATATGCAGAATAACCACATGTGAAAAATAGAAAATGCTGAACGCGTGGTTATTCTGCATACTTGGATCAGTGTTTTTGTGATCATTGTTGCATATATATATATATATATATATATATATATATATATATATATGACAATGTCAGACCATGGAGGAAAAATGAAACAGGAATTTCCTTAAGTACTTTCGTATATTAATACACGAAAAAATAATTGTATTTTCGTATATTAATTTTGTATTAATATACGAAAGTACTTAAGGAAATTCCTGTTTCATTTTTCCTCCGTGGTCTGACATTGTCACATTTTTAATCACGTGTTTATTTTCGTGATATACATACATACATATATATATATATATATATATATATATATATATATATATATATATATATATATATATATATATATATATATATATATATTATTAAATATGACCGAAAAAGTAAGATTAATAATTCTAACACGAATTTTCTCAATCTTTCGTACATTTCTTTTCACTGTTGGAGGTAAATCAAAAATCAATTCTCCAAAATTCATTTTTATTTCTAGTCTGACGCGACACGAGCGCGTTTCGTAAAACTTATTACATTTTCAAAGACTTTAGTTTACAAATACACAACTGAATAGAACTGAATGTTCTATTCAGTTGTGTATTTGTAAACTAAAGTCTAAAGAAAGACTGCTACCAAAATATACTTATATATATTTATATATATATATATATATATATATATATATATATATATATATATATATATATATATATATATATATATATCCTGGACGGCATGGGTTCGAATCCTGGCCGGGTCAAAGAGTTCTTAGTGATATATGGCTTGCGCGTTCATGCAGCTTTCTCACATATATATAAATATATATATATATACATATATATATATATATATATATATATATATATATATATATATATATATATATATATATATATATATATATCAACACAAAATAAAACTCAAAACAATGAATATAAACTGGGTAAGTTTAGATCTAGACACAACCAGGTTAGGTGATCCTAAAGAGGAGCTGCCCCATGTGTAGCCGAATAGGCCTTCTGCCGTTTCCTTAATTCTTATCTTCTAATTACCTCCGACTATAATTTGTTTAAAAATAGATATGACGAGAAACTTAAAGACGCCCGACAGTCGGAAAGGCGGGGCACAGGAGCTGAAGTGCTCAGTGCCGTGAGCCACCACGGGGAGGTAAGAACATGGGGTCTTAAGTGGCCAAGGGCGCCGACCGCGGCCCACCGGAGCCTGCCTCGGCCGCGGCGGGACGAGGACCCGGCCTCGCTCGTCCTCGACTACGGAGGGACGAGGACCTGGCCTCGCTCGTCCTCGACCACGGTGGGACGAGGACCTGGCCTCACTCGTCCTCGACCACGGTGGAGGAGAGAGAGAGGGCGGGGGAAAGGGATCCAAGACCTGAGAAAACTATGCACACCCCACGTCATCACTACTCTTAGAAAACATACCTATCATTACCTAACCTAACCCAACTTGGCCCAACCCAACCTATCCTAGCTGATCTTAACCTAACTTATCCCAACCTAACCTGTTTCAATCTAACTTATCCTTCTATAAACTAACCTAATGAAAATCCTTTTTGTATATATATGGTGTTCATGAAGTGTGTGTGACGTCACTATGACGTCACTATGACGTCACTATGTTTCACCATTTCTGGCTCTCTGTGGGGGGTTAGGGAGGCGAGTCTGGCAACACTGCCACGGTCGCCTAGCAACGTGAATGTAAACAATCTCCCAGGATGTAAACATTGCATCATGCTCCTTCCTAGGCCGGAGGCTGCTTGCCACATGCACTTGTCAACACGCGGCCGAGTGTGTGTGTGTGTGTGTGTGTGTGTGTGTGTGTGTGTGTGTGTGTGTGTGTGTGTGTGTGTGTGTGTGTGTATGTGTGTGTGTGTGTGTGTGTGTGTGTGTGTGTGTGTGTGTGTGTGTGTGTGTGTGTGTGTGTGTGTGTGTGTGTGTGTGTGTGTGTGTGTGTACGGATATTTATGCGCGAGTCTCAAGCCTCTGTTTGGCCTGCTAAGAGTCACTCATTTCAGCCTTACTCATGCAGTGGATGAGTATGACTCTTGCTTGCTTGACAATTTTAGCGTCGTTAAATCTCAGTGGTAATCTGTGTTCTAACTCTCAGTGGAGCAAGATGGAGAGTTAGGAACGAGTGATTGAAACCATCAATCGTTATCAAGACGGCGATTGACTGACGACGTATCAGTGGTCTGACTGACTGGGGGCTTCTCTACAGTGCTCATATTTCCTTCTTTCTTCAGGAGCCTGAAGGTATATGTCCTCCCTCCCTCATTTCCTCTCATGCCCAAAGGCCTGTATTTTTCCTGTGGTACCAAACGACACTAATACGAAGGTAGCCAAGCCCCGTGCTTGTACTGACCTTGTGACACTCACCTAGTTGTACTTGTCGGGGGTCAGCCACGGCTCATGGGATCGACTGGTGTATAGGTTCCAAGAACATATTGGGTTCTGTTGTATATCTTCGTTTAAAACTGTGTATTGAGTTTGCCTCCATTGCTTCACTTCTTAGCTCATTCCAACTGTTCACTAATTCCTCTGAGTGTTTTGTATGTGGTAATCATGTCTCGCCATTTTTTCTTCTTTCTTCCTCGTAGCTCATACCTCTCAGCTCTGGGACTAGTCCGGTGGCATACATTTGAGGTTTTCCTGCTTGGTTTTGTGTTTAACGAGATCTATTGCACATTCCAGAATTTTTCTGACATAGACGATATATAAGATCCTGGACGACTTTGTGTTCAGATTACTAAAGGTAGTACTTTTATTAGCCACCTTCCGTATGTTGCTAAAGACAGTCTTTTGATTTTCAATTTAAATTTGCCCCTGAGGGCTAGTTTATTGGGCAGCGTCACTCATCCTGTGAGTGAACATACCGCCATTGTGACAATATTGGCAGTGCCACTCATTCTGTGAGTGAACACACCGCCATAGCAGCGTTGCATGTACAACACTCTCTAATAGGAAGAAAACCCGCTGGGTTGTTCACCCTATCCCGTATACCCGGATGCAGTTGGGACTTGCTTAACTATGTCAAGTGAACAGACTGTAAAACTAGAGATTAACATGTTGACCAGACCACACACTGGAAAGTGCAGGGACGACGACATTTCGGTCCGTCCTGGACCATTCTCAAGTCAACAGCTTACAGCCCACAAATTTGCGTTATTTTGAGGGTTGCAAAGTGAGGGGAAACCTTTTAAGAACAATGTCTACATTTGACCAAAAGTGCTTTCCTAACTCATTGTGGAGTTCATCAAACCACAAACTGTATTGCTAATGTTTCTCATATTTGCATAATCTCTCAGGTGCAGACAATGTCCTTCACGCATGCTGCAAATTCTGCCACTTCGCCCCTCGGCTGTTATTTCCATCCCGAATCTCCACGGAGCATCCAAGATGAATTCTTGCAATTACATATTCCCTCCTGCTGCCATCTACCTCCTCCTCCTCGTCCATAATGAACGAGGCTGTCGGCTGCGACTGCACTGTACCAGCCTACAGATCCACTGACTTGTTGTTCTTCTATCCTCCCGTCCTCGGCTACCTGGCCACGGCGATGACTGAGGATGCCCTCGACTTGTAAACGGGTCTTGGAGGATGAACTGCGGAACTGGAAGGATGGGTACTTCTGGAAGGTCAAGTTCCTGTGGGATTCCGGCTCATGTTGGCAGCCGCGGAAACGACAGAACAGATGAGGTGGCCGCTGAGGGCGCTGAAGGTGGCCATATACTTATGATCTTGTGATGTTGGACTTCTGGTGACAGGTTGGGTGTCAATATCATCCATCCCTCCCCTCCCCCCGAGTCTTTTCTCTGTCCTATTCCAAATAGGATTTTTAACACTCAAGTGATATCTTGTGTCCAGTCTCTGGTTTCCTGTGCCCAGCTGCATGACTCTGCACTTGCTAGACTTGAACTCTTCTAGCCATTTGAAGAAGCAATATTTTGTATTTGGTCCAGGACCTCTTGTAGTGTCATGCGGTCTTCCAGTACCCCCGCCCCCCCTCACAACTTTTGCATCATCAGGAAGAAAAGGAATTCAGAGGAAGGAATCTATCTGCTCTCGTAGGTCGTTCACACAGTTCCGGTGAATGAGAGTCAGGTCCTGTGAGTGAGCCAGGTCCGGTCACTGAGCCAGGTCAGGCTAGTGAGAGCCAGCCAGGTCGGGAGCGTATGAGTATGAGCGAGCCCCAAGCTCGATATCCAATACAAGCAGCTTAGAGCAGGATATACAGTTGCCCGGTATAATCTGGGCCAGTCCCGCAGTGGTATGTTTGTGTGTGTGTACTCATCCAGCTGTGTTTGCGGGGGGATGAGCTTTGGCCCTTTGGTTCCGCCTCTCAGCCGTCAATCAACTGATGTACAGATTCCTGAGGGTGTGTGTGTATTCACCTAGTTGTTCTTGCGAGGGGTTGAGCTCTGCTCTTTCGGCCCGCCTCTCAACTGTCAATCAACTGTAACTACTAACTATTTCCCCCCCCCCACACACACACACCACACAGGAAGCAGCCCGTGACAGCTGCCTATCTCCCAGGTACGTATTTACTGCTAGGTAACAGGGGCATTCAGGGTGAAAGAAACTTTACCCATTTGTTTCTGCCTGGCGCAGGAATCGAACTCTCTCGATTACAAATCGACAAAATCGAACTTTCTCTCTTCCCTGGCGCGAGAATCGAACCCGCTCCACAGAATTACGAATCCTGCGAGCTATCCAGCAAGCTACCAGGCCCACTTTTTACACACACACACACACACACATTGGTGTGTGTGTGTGTGCACGCGCGTGTGTGCGCGTGCGTGCAAGAACACGGTCACGCCACTAAGTCAAGACATACTACACCCATGAGAGTGTGAACAGATGTGTTTGTGGATGAGTGGGTACCCCCCCCCCCCATGACACTCACACCTTATGTATTGGTGTTGGTGGAGATGACAAATAGGTCATCTCTCTCTCTCTCTCTCTCTCTCTCTCTCTCTCTCTCTCTCTCTCTCCCTCTCTCTCTCTCTCTCTCTCTCTCTCTCTCTCTCTCTCTCTCTCTCTCTCTCTCTCTCTTTTTCTCTCATTTAGAGAGAAGAGAAACAAGTAAGACTGTAATTCTAGGAGATTTTATCATTCGAGAATTAAACTGGAATTCTTTACCCGGCGATTAACAAACTTCATTGGCTTGAGTGACCCTAAATATTTAACTCTCACATTAATGTCACTAACATAAGGAAAGAGCATTCAGCTCTAACGCCTAAGAGAACTAAGAGTCAAACGAGGACGTGGAACCATTTAGGCAACAGTGAGCACAAGGTTACCTTGAGGTGATTTTTTTATTTAGCTAACCCCACGAGGTGAAATCACTAAGCAAGTCTGGCTATATATGTTAAATTTTTTAAATTTTGCCCCTAGGGGCGAGTTTATTGGGCAGCGCCACTCATCTTGTGAGTGGACACACCGCCATAGTGACAGTATTGGGCAGCGCCACTCATCTTGTGAGTGGACACACCGCCATAGTGACAGTATTGGGCAGCGCCACTCATCTTGTGAGTGGACACACCGCCATAGTGACAGTATTGGGCAGCGCCACTCATCCTGTGAGTGGACACACCGCCATAGTGACAGTATTGGGCAGCGCCACTCATCCTGTGAGTGGACACACCGCCATAGTGACAGTATTGGGCAGCGCCACTCATCTTGTGAGTGGACACACCGCCATAGTGACAGTATTGGGCAGCGCCACTCATCTTGTGAGTGGACACACCGCCATAGCAGCATGTACAACACTCCCCAATAGGAAGAAAACCCGGTGGGTTGTTCATCCTGTCACGTGTACCCAGACACAGCTGGGACTTGCTTAACTGTCTCAAGTGAACAGCTCATCAAACAAGAAGACTAACATCTATCAACCCTTAAAAGCTTACAATTTTATTTTGTTTTTAAATGTTTATATGTAACATTTATATATGTTTCTTGCAAGTGTGGGCATGAGGACAAGGAGGCGATGAGTCACAATAACGGGGCTAGATTATGTTGACCAGACCACACACTAGAAGGTGAAGGGACGACGACGTTTCGGTCCGTCCTGGACCATTTTCAAGTCAATCGACTTAAGAATAGTCCAGGACGGACCGAAATGTCGTCGTCCCTTCACCTTCTAGTGTGTTGTCTGGTGAAGATGACGACAAGGAGCTGCGTTTAGGATGTTTGGATTTATATTAGACATAAATCTTGATATAAAATCTTCGATTAGATGGTTACACACAGAAATTACAATAGCGTGATGCATCAAAACCATGTCGTAGCTCAGTCGATTAAGGCAGCGTCTGGGATACTCTCGGACGCAGGTTCGAATCCTCGTCACGGCCCTTGTGGATTTGTTCATTCGATTAGATGGGGTCGAGAAAATTATTAAGGCAAATTGAACACAATTCCTGCTCTTGGATGGAAAGTTGAAAACGTATTTGGGGAAAAAAAATAAATCCCATCTTAGATGTCAGAACACATCTAAGAAATCGAAGGTAACAGGATTGTCTGTGGATCAAGCAAACTATAGTGAGAGCAGAACGCGTGGGCCGTCTCCTTCCGTACTTGTATAATACCGGTAGAGTCCCTGATACAACTGGGAGCTGTCCCGTTCAGTCGCTACCGGAAGTCGTCCAGAGAACCCAAGGAGAATATAAGAGGAGTCAGAACTCCCCCAAAAAACAGAGACGCATTTTACACAATAGCCAACATTAAACATTGTTTTGTATATGTAATACAAAACAAAATGTAAGCTGTAATGGTGCTGTATCGGACTGCGAAGACATGAAGTCCGATACGTTGCTCTGTAAGTAAGTCTTATAGTAAGTTATGGTTATTAATACTTATAGTAAGTATTTGGTAGACAGTAGCAGTATGTAGTGATGGACCACCAGAAAGTTCACTTTTGTATTCTTAAATGTGGACAAACTGCTATCTTTTTTTAACTTTCACAAAGCTATAGGAACTGACTTAACCTAATCTAGGCCTGATACACGCTATCTTAGGCTTAATATTGAATATATATCTGTACATATACACACCTCACCTGAGACTATATAATTATCTTTCATATTTTATTTTGTCCCGAAGGGCGAGTTTATTGAGCAGCGTCACTCATCCTGTGAGTGAACACACCGACCACTGGGCAGTATTGAGCAGCGTCACTCATCCTGTGAGTGAACACACCGACCACTGGGCAGTATTGAGCAGCGTCACTCATCCTGTGAGTGAACACACCGACCACTGGGCAGTATTGAGCAGCGTCACTCATCCTGTGAGTGAACACACGGACCACGGGGCAGTATTGAGCAGCGTCACTCATCCTGTGAGTGAACACACCGACCACTGGGCAGTATTGAGCAGCGTCACTCATCCTGTGAGTGAACACACGGACCACGGGGCAGTATTGAGCAGCGTCACTCATCCTGTGAGTGAACACACCGACCACTGGGCAGTATTGAGCAGCGTCACTCATCCTGTGAGTGAACACACGGACCACGGGGCAGTATTGAGCAGCGTCACTCATCCTGTGAGTGAACACACCGACCACTGGGCAGTATTGAGCAGCGTCACTCATCCTGTGAGTGAACACACGGACCACGGGGCAGTATTGAGCAGCGTCACTCATCCTGTGAGTGAACACACCGACCACTGGGCAGTATTGAGCAGCGTCACTCATCCTGTGAGTGAACACTAACCACGGGGCAGTACTGAGCAGCGTCACTCATCCTGTGAGTGAACACACCGACCACGGGGCAGTATTGAGCAGCGTCACTCATCCTGTGAGGAACACACCGACCACGGGGCAGTATTGAGCAGCGTCACTCATCCTGTGAGTGAACACACCGACACATTCATTAGTCATTAGTAGAGGTCAAAGGTGTCTCCACCTAAGGGGGCCTGACGGCTGAGTGGACAGCGCTCGTGATTCGTAGTCCTAAGGTTCCGGGTTCGATCCCGGAAATGGGCAGAGTTTCTTTCACCCTGATGCTCTGTTCACCTAGCAGTAAAAAGGTACCTGGGAGTTCGACAGCTGCTACGGGCTGCTTCCTGTGGATGTGTAACAAAAAGGAGGAGGCCTGGTCGAGGACCGGGCCGCGCGGACGCTAAGCCCCGAAACCATCTCAAGATAACCCTTCCCAACACCAGGTCATAAATACCACCACCACCACCACGACCACCACGCCCTCCAACCACCACAACCACCACCGCGACCACAACCACCACCACCACGACCACCACGCCCTCCAACCATCACAACCACCCCCACAACCACCACCACAACCACCACCACAACCACCACCACGACCTCCAACCACCACAACCACCCCCACAACCACAACCACCACCACGACCTCCAACCACCACAACCACCCCCACAACCACAACCACCACCACGACCTCCAACCACCACAACCACCCCCACAACCACCACCACCACCACGTCACCAACCACCCCCACAACCACCACCAGAGAGGCAGGAGATGCACGCCTTGTCCTCCTGCCGAAAACTTAACGCCATATCGAAGGTGTAAAGCGATAGTCTTTTGTTTGTTGTTCCGCGCATACCCGGCCCCGTAGCGGGTGGGAGGGGGGGGGGCCCTGAAGGGAAGGGGAAGGAGGAGTTTGTGGTTAAGGGGGGGGGGTTGGAGGGGAGGGATTGGCCAGGGGGAAGAGCAGGAAGGGAGAGAGGGAGATAACTGGGGAGGGGGGGGGGGGGGAATGGCTTTCCGGATGCAGACTCCGGCTATGATTAAATTACCTTCAAATTTCATATAGTGATTTCATATCATAAATCACAAATTTCATGTCATTCTCAGAGTCTATCACCCTTCTCAGATCTTGCTGTTTACCTAAACAAATCGAATTATTAAAGTAGATTTAGTATGGGAAGAGTTATTATCAAAAGTGTAAAGACTCAATGGCTGTTAAGCAGCATAGTTGGGTAATGTTGCATACAGTGACGAGCCCTGCATGTTGCACGGACCCCCTAGCAATATGACCTCTAGCTGCAAAGGTCAATAGTCACGTCCGTTGACCTCCAATATACGAGGAAAGGTTAGGTTGAGCCCTTGAAAATCAGGCGTTTAGTGATGTCAGTGGCCACCTGTGTTCCTTGCGCGCACGCACGCATTTTCTCTCTCTCTCTCTCTCTCTCTCTCTCTCTCTCTCTCTCTCTCTCTCTCTCTCTCTCTCTCTCTCTCTCTCTCTCTCTCTCTCTCTCTCTCTCTCTCTCAGGTCGAAGCCTGTTATACCACACGTCATCCTCCATATGTGGAGAGTGAGGTCCTCCAGGTAGACAGAGCGAGGGCCTGACCTCCACTTAACCTCTCCTTTCATGTTATGTTCATACTACGGCTCTAGCACGCGCGCACACACACACATATTACTAAGAACTCTAAATGACCCAGCCAGGATTCGAACCCATGCCGCGCAGGATCACCCCCTAAATGTACCGTACAGTACTGTGACCACCTCACCAATGATCGGGTATCGTTTTAGGGGATATCGATAGACTATCATTGGTGTGGTGGTCACGGTACTGTGTACGTTTGAAGGGTGATCCTAGACGACATGGGGGTTCGAATCCTGGTCGGATCATTTAGAGTTCTTAGTAATTTATGGCTTGCGCGGTCCTGCAGCCTCTCTCTCTCTCTCTCTCTCTCTCTCTCTCTCTCTCTCTCTCATATGTATATATTCGGCCCGCCTCTCAACTGTTAAATTTAATTTTTTTCTACACACACACAAACACAGGAAGCAGCCCGTAACAGATGTCTAACTCCCAGGTACCTATTTACTGCTAGGTGAACAAAGGTATCAGGGCACTCTCCTCACTTATTTCCGCCATCGCCGGGGATCGATTCCCAGACCCAAAGATTATGATTCCCGAGTACTGTCCACTCAGCCACCAGACCCCCTGAGAGTGTGCGAACAACAATGTGTTAGCACAAATGGCCCCAGCATGAGAGAGCCCTTAAAGAGTATATAAGGTTGTTATTGTTGTTGTTTTAGATTCAGCTACTCAGAACAAAAGTTCCATGTAGCACGGGCTATGGTAAGCCCGTAGTGGAATCACCTGGCACAGGAGCGGAGCTGTGGAGGTTTACAAGGATAAATCTAGACGTTCATATGTGTGAGTACACGTCACTCTACGATTCACCTAACCCTTATTCGTAGGGAGCGCCGATGGGCAGGGTGAGAGGGGATTGTTGCAGGACTCTAGACTTCTAGCTGTCCGCCAGGTCTTACATCTTCCCTCTAGATCAATGAGGACCATGAAACAGTTGTATACTCCAAGTCGAATTCATCTGGATGTTGATTACTGGTGTCCCGAATGAACACAACCTCAAGCTTACGAAGCCTCCTACGATCGTCGGCGCGTGTGATTACAGTCGTATCTTTCACTATGTCTTGGCGAGTCAGAATAGTGTTGTGAATGATGTTGCTTAATACCTCCGTCTTGCAAATGAAGTGTAAGATGTCTACTCAAGTGTGTTCGTGGTATATCCAATGTAGCATATATTTCGAAGCGCACATTTTTTTTTTATTACATGAGGTACATCTGCATTAGTGCAGCTACCTTAGACTATATGAAGTCTAGGGTAGTGTACAGTGTGTCAAAAAAGCTAACTAGGTGATGCTAAAACATCCCCATCACACAGGACGGTTAGCGCACAGTCTCGAGAGCAGCACTTGTATTGGTACACTACATTAGTACACCTCAGTGTGTCAGGGGAGGCAGAGATGTTACTTCTCACAATGAGTGAAGATGTATAGAGGGGTGGTTATAATAAATGACTGGACGAATCCTGGCGTTTTCACTGCAAGGTTTGCCATTCCTGTCAGTTATGTCTCGTATCACCTTCTCATCCTTCGTGTATGCCTGAGTGAGCGTATTTTTATAATACACTACAATGTCTTCTCTTGGGAGCCGATTTTCCACCTCTGGGGCCTGATATGTATGTGTATGTATATATGTACACGTATATATATATATATATATATATATATATATATATATATATATATATATATATATATATATATATATATATATATATATATATATATATATATAGAATGTGTACATGTATATATAACATTAATAATTTTGCAACTAGCGTCAAAAAATTGTATTTGCTTAGCTAAACGAACTAGAGGGTTCAGTTCCTAAAACGATTATGTGCCTCTGTAATCCTTCACACCACCGCCCACGGGATGGGTATGGGGTGCATAATAAAGAAAGAAATTGAATTGGTGCCTGATTATCCTCAGACACATGGCGGTCTAGCTTCTAACGCTTTCGTCGAATTCTGTATTTGCTATAATTGTTCTTCACCAAATGTCTGTGAACAACGCTTACAGCAATACAGAATTCGACTAAATTGTTTCCTCATGAACCCTCCTGGCCTGAGTTCTGCTCGGAACAGGCTTCAAAGTTACCTTACGGAGAATAACAGCAATGTCCACCACTCGTGTAGGAACGTTAATGCTAAATCCCTTCAACCCAAACACACAAACAAGGGAAGAAGAAGAAGAAGAAGACAGAGACAAGCATGAGAACACGAAAGGAAATCCCGAAAACCTTCTGGATATTCAACTGGGATTGGTGGGTAGTGGAGGTGGCTGGGTGGCTGGCTGAGTGGCTGGGTGGCTGGCTGGGTGGCTGAGGCAACAGCAAGCCATTGTTACGGTGGGTGGAGTGCTCTAGGAATAAGGTCCATTATCCCTGACGATGGGAGTGAGCTAATCCTGGTGTGCCTGAGAGAGTTCCCAGATTAGCACCATAGCACGAGGGACTCAGCGGTACTGGCACCTGAGGGAGGGAGAGAGAGAGAGAGAGAGAGAGAGAGAGAGAGAGAGAGAGAGAGAGAGAGAGAGAGAGAGAGAGAGAGAGAGAGAGAGAGAGAGAGAGAGAGAGAGAGAGAGAGAGAGAGAGAGAGAGAGAGATCGTGGGCTATCTCAAGAGCTGGGCAAGAAGGCTCATCTCTAGTCTTGATCAAGTCAAATCTTAGCATCACAGCCTACAACACCGTCGTGACGTTCGTGGTCTTACTGTTATGTACAATGACAACATTCTCAAAGTTCCGTACCTGGCCCAACTCCGTGGACTACCAGTAGTTGCCACCCGTTGCACTTGGCTCTCAACCTTCAATAGTCTCATGTTGGAAATGCCTTTCTCGAGAACATCAGCGATCATTTACTCCTAGACTGACTCGCATCTGAAACTTGTTCGCTCAGCCGGTTGATACACGGGAGATCAGGTCAGTTGGCTACAGGCTAATCCTGTTCCTTATATGATTGTTACATAATGATGTCAATGAATAAAGTTTATTCCTAATGACGCATATAATAGGCTCATGAAATAAACGGGTCTCTAGGAATAGGTTTCAACTGAGCTGAGGAAGCATTACAGCTCTTGCTTGCAGTTTCACATTGTTCCTTATATGATAGTTCCTTCACGATAGTTCCTGACGTGATAGTTTCAATGTACATTCTCATGAAAATGAGTCTCTGGGAGCAGGCTTCAGATGGGTTGAGGCAGGATAACAGCCCTTGCTTGCATCTTCACTAGCTACTTCATTTGACAGCCCTTAGAAACCCTATACTTAGACCAAAAAAAAGAGAGAGATAAAGACACTGACGGACTCCTCCCTGCCCCCCCCCCCTCACATGAGTATAGAGCTGATAGAGCTGGTGATCCTGGTAAGGCTGTGAGCGGCCGCTTTAACACCCCCCAAGACACCGACGGCTCCTCACCATCACTTGTGCCACAGATTTGGCAATTGTGGCAACCTTACAGGCGCCGGGTTCATCCTAGACGACGCTGCCCCGGAAATGACCCCCCCCCCTCCCCCCTCCCTCCCCCCTCCCTCCCCCCCTCCCCCCCTCCCCCCCCCCCTCTCTCTACAAGGAAGCAACAAAGCCTCGAACCAGAACCCAGCAATGAGGACCACCACTCAGATATCTATATAGACGAAGACAACACTCGCAACAGCAAACAAACCTAACCAATGGAATCCAAATGCTTAACGGTATCTCCTCCCCTATCGGTCAAGATCCTCAGAAAGGAAAGCGGATGCAGCTGCGAAGACGCTGAAGCACTCTCGAGGGATAAAATTTCTTACAAAAGATGTGATTTAACGGAACCAAAGCAGCATCATCAAGGAAGGAAATGTATCTGCCACGAGGAGCTGAATCACTGGCCTCAGTGACTCCTCTCACACCTCTCTCAACACCGTCACACTAGGGGAGGGGAGGACCTCTTCGGCGGATCAACAAGCCACCCATGTTATAGTGGATTTTTTTTGTTTTTTGTTTTTACACGGGTGGAGGGAGGAGCAGACTACTGCTAGTGACTTGTGTTAGCTGTTGCTACAGATAATACCAAGGGTACAGTCCCCCACCTTCACCACACACAACACCAGGGGTACAGTCCACCACCTTCACCACACACAACACCAAGGGTACAGTCCACCATCTTCACCACACACATCACCAGGGGTACAGTCACCCACCTTCACCACACAACACCAGGGGGTACAGTCCACCACCTTCACCACACACATCACCAGGGGTACAGTCCACCACCTTCACCACACACAGCACCAGGGGGTACAGTCCACCACCTTCACCACACACATCACCAGGGGTACAGTCCCCCACCTTCACCACACAACACCAGGGGGTACAGTCACCCACCTTCACCACACAACACCAGGGGGTACAGTCACCCACCTTCACCACACAACACCAGGGGGTACAGTCCACCACCTTCACCACACAACACCAGGGGGTACAGTCCACCACCTTCAGCACACAACACCAGGGTGTACAGTCACCCACCTTCACCACACACAGCACCAGGGGTACAGTCCACCACCTTCACCACACACAGCACCAGGGGGTACAGTTCACCATCTTCACCACACACAACACCAGGGGTACAGTCACCCACCTTCACCACACACAACACCAGGGGTACAGTCCACCACCTTCACCACACACAACACCAGGGGTACAGTCCACCATCTTCACCACACACAACACCAGGGGTACAGTCCACCACCTTCACCACACACAACACCAGGGGTACAGTCCACCACCTTCACCACACACAACACCAGGGGTACAGTCACCCACCTTCACCACACACAACACCAGGGGTACAGTCACCCACCTTCACCACACACAACACCAGGGGTACAGTCCACCACCTTCACCACACACAACACCAGGGGTACAGTCACCCACCTTCACCACACACAACACCAGGGGTACAGTCACCCACCTTCACCACACACAACACCAGGGGTACAGTCCACCACCTTCACCACACACAACACCAGGGGTACAGTCCACCACCTTCACCACACAACACCAGGGGGTACAGTCCACCACCTTCACCACACACAACACCAGGGGTACAGTCCACCACCTTCACCACACACAACACCAGGGGTACAGTCCACCACCTTCACCACACACAACACCAGGGGTACAGTCACCCACCTTCACCACACACAACACCAGGGAGTACAGTCCACCACCTTCACCACACAACACCAGGGGGTACAGTCACCCACCTTCACCACACAACACCAGGGGGTACAGTCACCCACCTTCACCACACACAACACCAGGGGTACAGTCCACCACCTTCACCACACACAACACCAGGGGTACAGTCACCCACCTTCACCACACACAACACCAGGGGTACAGTCACCCCACCTTCACCACACAACACCAGGGGTACAGTCCACCACCTTCACCACACAACACCAGGGGTACAGTCCACCACCTTCACCACACACAACACCAGGGGGTACAGTCCACCACCTTCACCACACACAACACCAGGGGTACAGTCACCCACCTTCACCACACACAACACCAGGGGGTACAGTCCACCACCTTCACCACACACAACACCAGGGGTACAGTCACCCACCTTCACCACACACAACACCAGGGGTACAGTCACCCACCTTCACCACACACAACACCAGGGGGTACAGTCCACCACCTTCACCACACACAACACCAGGGGTACAGTCCACCACCTTCACCACACACAACACCAGGGGTACAGTCCACCACCTTCACCGCACACAACACCAGGGGGTACAGAACAGATAACACACAACCTGCCCACACATCTGTGAGATTAAAATCACCACCACAATAGCAGAGTCAAAGCGCAAATATTGTCAAACAAAAGCTACATTCTTCTAAGCTTCTTGACCTCTAATACCAGTAATTAAATACGACAGTCAAACACATACAATAAACAAAAAATCAGGTGCCAAAAATATAGAGAAATAAACAATATTGAACTACAGAACAACAATAACTTAAGAGAGAGAGAGAGAGAGAAGAGAGAGAGAGAAGAGAGAGAGAGAGAGAGAGAGAGAGAGAGAGAGAGAGAGAGAGAGAGAGAGAGAGAGCGCGAGAGAGAGAGACCAGGTTGGTACCACCTCCACCAGACATTTGGTATTCCTTGCACCTGGAAGACAACCCAACATTAGCTACTGCAAGACGATAGATTTAGTAGTCCAGGAGCGTCAGACCCCCCACAGAATGGGGGGAGAGAGAGGGGGGGGGGGAAATGGGGGAGGAATGGGGAAGGGGTAGAAGCAGAAGTAGAAGAAGGGAAGCAGACGGAGGGCTTCTCTCCCGTCTGCTGCCTCACCAACACCTCTCATAACCCAATCAGATCCCTCACATTCCCTCCACAAGTATCTACGGGCTCACCATAGCCCGTGCTACTTGGAATTGTTCGTTCCAAGTAGCGAATCTTTAACAACAACAACATCCCTCCATACCCTTTATGTTTTTTATATTTTCCTCCGAAGGGCAGCGTCACTCATCCTGTGAGTGGACACACCGCCATAGTGACAGTATTGGGCAGCGTCACTCATCCTGTGAGTGGACACACCGCCATAGTGACAGTATTGGGCAGCGTCACTCATCCTGTGAGTGGACACGCCGCCATAGTGACAGTATTGGGCAGCGTCACTCATCCTGTGAGTGGACACGCCGCCATAGTGACAGTATTGGGCAGCGTCACTCATCCTGTGAGTGGACACGCCGCCATAGTGACAGTATTGGGCAGCGTCACTCATCCTGTGAGTGGACACGCCGCCATAGTGACAGTATTGGGCAGCGTCACTCATCCTGTGAGTGGACACGCCGCCATAGTGACAGTATTGGGCAGCGTCACTCATCCTGTGAGTCGACACGCCGCCATAGTGACAGTATTGGGCAGCGTCACTCATCCTGTGAGTCGACACGCCGCCATAGTGACAGTATTGGGCAGCGTCACTCATCCTGTGAGTCGACACGCCGCCATAGTGACAGTATTGGGCAGCGTCACTCATCCTGTGAGTGGACACGCCGCCATAGCAGCATGTACAACACTCCCCAATAGGAAGAAAACCCGCTGGGGGTTGTTCCATCCTGTCACGTGTACCCAGACACAGCTGGGACTTGCTTAACTGTCTCAAGTGAACAGCTCATCAAACAAGAAGACCGACACTTACAAACTTATGTTGTCTTGCGGGTGCAAAGTGAGGGGGGGGGGGGAAGTGGGGGGGAGGAGGGAGGGGGAACTTTTAAGAACAGTTCTATATTTAGCAATATATTTAGAATTCCACTATGGCAATTCCACTTCATCATTCCTCCCCACCCCCCCCCCCCCCCCACCCCCTCCTCACATAACCAGCCTCATTGCCCCATGAGGGCCAAATTAATGGCCCCCATCATTAGTGTCTCTTGAGCACCTGAGTGCCACAATGGTTAGACCACTTGTTTCCTAACTTCAAAGTGGTTACCGTCCTCTTTTATCACCGCCTCGCTGACTGACCTCAGTAAACATCACCGCCCCGCTGACTGACCTCAGTAAACATCACCGCCCCGCTGACTGACCTCAGTAAACATCACCGCCCCGCTGACTGACCTCAGTAAACATCACCGCCCCGCTGACTGACCTCAGTAAACATCACCGCCCCGCTGACTGACCTCAGTAAACATCACCGCCCCGCTGACTGACCTCAGTAAACATCACCGCCTCGCTGACTGACCTCAGTAAACATCACCGCCCCGCTGACTGACCTCAGTAAACATCACCGCCCCGCTGACTGACCTCAGTAAACATCACCGCCCCGCTGACTGACCTCAGTAAACATCACCGCCCCGCTGACTGACCTCAGTAAACATCGCCGCCCCGCTGACTGACCTCAGTAAACATCACCGCACCGCTGACTGACCTCAGTAAACATCACCGCCCCGCTGACTGACCTCAGTAAACATCACCGCCCCGCTGACTGACCTCAGTAAACATCACCGCCCCGCTGACTGACCTCAGTAAACATCACCGCCCCGCTGACTGACCTCAGTAAACATCACCGCCCCGCTGACTGACCTCAGTAAACATCACCGCCCCGCTGACTGACCTCAGTAAACATCACCGCCCCGCTGACTGACCTCAGTAAACATCACCGCCCCGCTGACTGACCTCAGTAAACATCACCGCCCCGCTGACTGACCTCAGTAAACATCACCGCCCCGCTGACTGACCTCAGTAAACATCACCGCACCGCTGACTGACCTCAGTAAACATCACCGCACCGCTGACTGACCTCAGTAAACATCACCGCCCCGCTGACT
Source organism: Procambarus clarkii (assembly GCF_040958095.1). Taxonomy (NCBI): domain Eukaryota; kingdom Metazoa; phylum Arthropoda; class Malacostraca; order Decapoda; family Cambaridae; genus Procambarus; species Procambarus clarkii. Next base: position 18,923,682 of record NC_091193.1, read on the forward strand.
GACCTCAGTAAACATCACCGCACCGCTGACTGACCTCAGTAAACATCACCGCACCGCTGACTGACCTCAGTAAACATCACTGCACCGCTGACTGACCTCAGTAAACATCACCGCCCCGCTGACTGACCTCAGTAAACATCACCGCACCGCTGACTGACCTCAGTAAACATCACTGCACCGCTGACTGACCTCAGTAAACATCACCGCCCCGCTGACTGACCTCAGTAAACATCACCGCCCCGCTGACTGACCTCAGTAAACATCACCGCCCCGCTGACTGACCTCAGTAAACATCACCGCCCCGCTGACTGACCTCAGTAAACATCACCGCCCCGCTGACTGACCTCAGTAAACATCACCGCCCCGCTGACTGACCTCAGTAAACATCACCGCCCCGCTGACTGACCTCAGTAAACATCACCGCCTCGCTGACTGACCTCAGTAAACATCACCGCCCTGCAGACTGACCTCAGTAAACATCACCGCACCGCTGACTGATCTCAGTAAACATCACCGCCCCGCTGACTGACCTCAGTAAACATCACCGCCCCGCTGACTGACCTCAGTAAACATCACCGCCCCGCTGACTGACCTCAGTAAACATCACCGCCCCGCTGACTGACCTCAGTAAACATCACCGCCCCGCTGACTGACCTCAGTAAACATCACCGCCTCGCTGTCTGACCTCAGTAAATATCACCGCCCCGCTGACTGACCTCAGTAAACATCACCGCCTCGCTGACTGATCTCAGTAAACATCACCGCCCCGCTGACTGACCTCAGTAAACATCACCGCCCCGCTGACTGACCTCAGTAAACATCACCGCCTCGCTGTCTGACCTCAGTAAACATCACCGCCGTGCTGACTGACCTCAGTAAACATCACCGCCCCGCTGACTGACCTCAGTAAACATCACCGCCTCGCTGTCTGACCTCAGTAAATATCACCGCCCCGCTGACTGACCTCAGTAAACATCACCGCCTCGCTGACTGATCTCAGTAAACATCACCGCCCCGCTGACTGACCTCAGTAAACATCACCGCCCCGCTGACTGACCTCAGTAAACATCACCGCCCCGCTGACTGACCTCAGTAAACATCACCGCCCCGCTGACTGACCTCAGTAAACATCACCGCCCCGCTGACTGACCTCAGTAAACATCACCGCCTCGCTGACTGACCTCAGTAAACATCACCGCCCCGCTGACTGACCTCAGTAAACATCACCGCCCCGCTGACTGACCTCAGTAAACATCACCGCACCGCTGACTGACCTCAGTAAACATCACCGCCTCGCTGACTGATCTCAGTAAACATCACCGCCCCGCTGACTGACCTCAGTAAACATCACCGCCCCGCTGACTGACCTCAGTAGCGGTGCCCGACTTCCATTACCTCGGGAAACATGTCTTAAGAAATGTAAACAAACTCCTGGTTTAAGGCAGCTAATGTCATTGACACTAATTCGATGGTTTGGCAGCAGCGAAGTAATGGTAATGGTACCAAATGGTAAGACACGCGTCAAGGGCTGAGGCCAGCATAAAGAAGCTCAAGGTTTTACGCCATGTGCGGACCGAGAGAGGTTACCTTGAGGTGCTTCCGGGGCTTAGCGTCCCCGCGACCCGGTCGTCGACCAGGCCTCCTATAGACGTACATATGTAACTTTTATCTTCCGGTAGTAAGATAAACATGCCAGTGACTGTAACAAGGGGTTCCAGGAACACACATTTAGTTTACACGTCTGTCATGTCACTCCTTATTCTTCGTCTTATTTTTAGAGAGTGTAAAAAAAAAAGTTTTTCTTAATCTCACTTCATAAGGTTTCTAATTCCTGGGACTAACTTTCTCCTCTTTCTCTATACGCGTTCAAGTGAATTTATGTTCCATGCTGTAGCATGGCGACCTGAACTGAATTGCGTAATCTAAATGGGGCCTAACAAGAGCAAGCTTGAGGCTAATGTCGTGTTGCTATCGCTTTTAGAAATTAATCCCAGTGGCCCTTTGTTTTTTTTTGTTTTCACTTGAACATTGATTTTTGGGGCTTTAAGAACTCTACTATTCGATATCTTTCTGACATTCAATACTTCCCAATTTTCAACATTGTCAAGCTGGTGTCTGGTAACTATTAGTATCATCTCAGCTACATTTTTCCAACATTAACCTGCTTCTTCCAAGCTTTTGTCTATTCTGAAAGTCTATAGCTAGATCGTGTTGTCATTGTTGTGTCTTCATCGGTATTTCCCCGCCTGAAAATAAGAAACTTGCAATTGTTTCTGTTCAATTCTATGTCTAGTTCGTTTAAACAAGAGATGTCCCAAGACAGAACCCTGGTGTACTCCACTTACAATGGCTTCCCACTCTGACTTTGAAATATCGAAGCATAAGGAAAAGCTGACAGCAACGGGGCCAGTGTAGATTAACAGCCACACAGACAGAAGACAACTCTGCCACACACACACAGACACACACACACACAGACACACACACACACACAGGCACACACACACACACACACACAGGCACACACACACACACACACAGACACACAGACACACACACACACACAGACACACACACACACAGACAGACAAAAAGCTCTATTCATTCCTCTCACGTCAACCGCCTGATTGTTCAAGGAATCAGTGCAATTAACTGGATATCCCCATCCACTCTCCTTCCTCTATATGGAGTGACATATCTCGTGTAGGCGCACACACACACACACACACACACACACACACACACACACACACACACACACACACACAGGCACACACACACACACACACACAAAAGGACATCACCGTAACCACAGACCGCACCACAAAAGTACACCTCCACAAACGCAGACCTCCACAATGGAAATTCGCTCGTTAAATCATGCTTCCACAAAAGCAGGCTTACACACAAAAGCACAGTGTCACAAAAGCAAACCGGCACAAAAGTAGGGTTTCCAAGATTAGGAAGTGACCACCAGGCTGCTGGCGTTCTAATGAAAGGCGGTATCTGGTTTCTCACCGTCCGAGAGAGAGAGAGAGAGAGAGAGAGAGAGAGAGAGAGAGAGAGAGAGAGAGAGAGAGAGAGAGAGAGAGAGAGAGAGAGAGAGAGAGAGATCGTGGGCTATCTGTGGTAGGCGGGGGGCTTAGCTACCAGCTTTCCTCTAACATACCCAGGCAGTTGTACATTAGAGTGGATAGTAGAGTGGATAGATGAGAGGATCGTCGTTCTACATTAAGAATTCAGTTCTAGAGGCTAGAACTCAGGCCTGTAAAGCCCGGCGACGGGCCTTGACTGACAACCGAACACCCTGTTATTGTTGTTGTTATAGATTCAGCTACTGGGAACAAAAAGTTGCAAGTAGCACGGGCTATGGTGAGCCCGTGGTGGACTTACCTGCCACAGGAGCGGGGCGGTGACTGTGGTTCCCCCTCTCATTGAACAGTTTATACTCTGACACCTCTGATAAGTTGGGTGTGAAATGATGTATTTGGTGCTCGTAAATGAAATAGGTGGTGAAATTTCAAAGGGCAGTCCGCCGTATTGGTCTCAATTGCTTGTACAGTGACTCTGATTCTTACTGTTGATGTGGTCAAATCAAGGGCAGCCTGACGTATGAGCCACAGCCTGGTTGATCAGGTATCCTTTGGACGTGTTTATCAAGTTCTCTCTTGAACACTGTGAGGGGGGTCGGCCAGTTATGCCCCTTATGTGTAGTGGAAGCGTGTTGAACAGTCTCGGGGCCTCTGATGTTGATAGAGTTCTCTCTCTGAATACCACACACACACACACACACCATCCAGAAGCTGACACCACCACCGCTACCACCCACACAATCACCACCCACTCAGGCACCACCACCACCACCCACACAGGCACCACCATCACCCACACAGGCACCACCACCCACGGCACCACCACCACCGGCACTCGCCTCTCGCCGTGTTAAACAAATATAACATTATCATGGCATTAAATAAGGAGGAGCGTGGCGAGCCGGAGGAGGTCAAAGGTCCCGCGGGGTAGACCAGGAGGCCAGGACCCCCACCGGGAGACCACGGTTGGTACACTTGCCAATTGACCCGTCAACAGGCCAGATACGTGGTTAAAAAACCCATACCCAGCGCACTGGTTCAAATCCCCAATCACGGCTCCTGTGGATTTTCTCATTGGTACAACATGTTAGTGCTGATTTGTGTACAGGTTACTGCTTCCCCAGCGACCCTGTGAATAGAAGCTGAGTATAAGACCGGAGCATCAAGCTAATGGGCGCGTTTTCTCGCGATAATTTCAATTCCTTTCCCTAATGGTAACAGAATTTGGCATTAAAGGGGTATATACACATACTTCCTCCCGTTACTTGTCAATGGGGGGTTATTTTTTGCACATTTTACGGCGCCTCCTGCACCTTTAAGGGAACTATTTTAAGGTGTGATGATCTTGAGGCGCTCCCGCTAGTATGTACCAGCGACGGTCCACCACTACGGTCGTCCCTGTGTACCAGGGGACGGGTCGTGAATAGAGAAGCAAACGCGGCCCCTCACAAGACTACCACCGTACTGCTGGGTCGTTGTGGGTCCTCCCTCACACATCTACACACAGTTGCTCTCTCTCTCTCTCTCTCTCTCTCTCTCTCTCTCTCTCTCTCTCTCTCTCTCTCTCCCTCTTTCTCTCTCCCTCTCTCTCTCTCTCTCTCTCTCTCTCTCTCTCTCTCTCTCTCTCTCTCTCTCTCTCTCTCTCTCTCTCTCTCTCTCTCTCTCTCTCTCTCTCTCTCTCTCTCTCTCTCTCTCTCTCTCTCTCTCTCTCTCTCTCTCTCTCTCTCTCTCTCTCTCTCTCTCTGTCTACATTGAGACCTTGAGTTCGACGCGATTTACTTTTAATTTCTTCATGTTTTTTGTCTTATGTCTTTCCCTGGCTTAGTGGTCAGTGACGAAGCCTCTTGCGCCACGTACCCTGCTCACCCTGCCAGCCCGGTGTCCCCTACTCGGTATATTCTGCTACACTACGGTGTGTAAAATGATCACCATACCTGCCTGCCTCTCACAGTTTCCACAGTACTGAAAATGACGAGAGATGGATCCCAGGGAGGAGGGAGTGCAGCGGGGGAAGGGGGCGTGTGGGGGTGTTGGGGGGGCGTAGGGAGGAGAGTGGGGGGCAGCGCGAGGGGTGGGGGGCAGGATAGGCAAGACAGAAGAGGGTGGAGAAGTGCTTGAGACGGGTTGGACGAGGGAGCCACACCTGAGGTACTGTTTTCCTGTTAATGTCTCTCTCCATAATGGCGAGCGTGAGCTGGGTGTGGAACCAGTTGGGGAGGTCGTGAGGTCCCGTCTACCGGCTGCTTTTTAACATAACTATTTTGACGTTTGTATTCTTTCCCGAAATATGGCTGTAAAGTCGTGCATGGAGGTGGCTTCCACAACTTCTTTCATTGTATTCCACTTGTTGACTACCCGTACAGGATGCGTTTATTTCCTTCAATTTCTTTGGACTCATTTGCATGTCCAGCTTTCACTTATGTCCTCTCGCCCTACTTCCTCTCAATTTAAAGAACTTCCTTGTTCAGCTCGTCTGTTTCTTCAGTACCTTGCATGTTGAGACTATGTCCCCTCTGCCTCTCCCAACCTCTTGAGCTGTGAGATCCGGTTCGCTTTACTCGGAACACTTACAAGTGAGTCGGGTCTGTAATATAGAGCATCCTGTCTCTTCTTCCTTTGTCAATATTGGGATCTTTGTCTGTTTCCATAATTCTGGGAGATTTCCCATCTCGAGTGTTTGATTGACAGTCTTAGTTAGCGGATTACGAGGACCTTCTCCAGCCCTGGTGATATAGTACTGAGTTTGACGCATCTAGTTCCTCCAAGAGTTTTCTTGCCTCTTCAAGAAACTATTATGTCATCTTGCGTCTCTTAGGACCATTCATCTCTCAACCTTGGCCTTCACGTTTCTTATTTCCTGCTTGGCGTGGTGTAAAGACCTGGACATTTTTGATGGAGTTCCTCACATACCTCCTTGTCGTTTTCTGTGGAAATTCTCCGTTGTCTCCTCAACTAGATCACGTGACCTCTTACTGTTTTCCTACTACCCCCTTCCCCCTTGGGAGCCGGTCGGCCGAGCGGACAGCACGCTGGACTTGTGATCCTGTGGTCCTGGGTTCGATCCCAGGCGCCGGCGAGAAACAATGGACAGAGTTTCTTTCACCCTATGCCCCTGTTACTTAGCAATAAAATAGGTACCTGGGTGTTAGTCAGCTGTCACGGGCTGCTTCCTGGGGGTGGAGGGGACACTAAAAAAAAAAAAAACCCGAAATCATCTCAAGATAACCTTTCTTTTGTGTTTTTGTGTGCTCTATTATGTATTTAATGGTTACAAGATGTACATTCGTGTACACAAAAAGTACTTAAAAGGTTATGGATCTTGTTGACCAGACCACACACTAGAAATTGAAGGGACGACGACGTTTCGACGACGATTCTCAAGTCTCAACAATCGACTTGAGAATGGTCCAGGACGGACCGAAACGTCGTCGTCCCTTTAATTTCTAGTGTGTGGTCTGGTCAACATACTTCAGCCACGTTACTGTGACTCATCGCCTGCAGGTCATGGATCTCTTGAAGCGCCTCTGTTACCGGACAGGAACCGGGGATGCAGAGCAGGAGTTTTCCCTCTGAATCGCCAATTTTGTATATATAATTTTCTGACTGGGTTTTCGATTTTCAGCTGGAGTTCTACGAGGGGTAACTTACCTGTGTTTCTCAGCGCTCTGCTGCTGGTGGGTGTCTAGTGCACTTACCTGGAAAGAGGAAAATAGTGTTAGAATGTACGTGCTAATTGGGAGTGCCAGGAGTCGCTGCTTGACATGTGGCACTGCTTGACGGGTGGCACCGCTTGGCACTCATGATTTAATTTATTTCACATGTCTGAGTAGCTTATGTTGGTTAGACCCTGCCGTAGCCCGCTGGTGTAATATATATATTAGTTCCTACTTCTTCACTTTTACTGTAGCGAGCTGGAACACGTAGTCACTGACCATCAGTGTTTCTGAGACCTGTTGAAGGACCTGGTATACATGACCTTGGAAATTTGTGGCGTCCTCTCTAGTGTCTACTCTCATGAATCCTCGAGTCTTCGAGTCTAAATCCTGAGAGAGAGAGAGAGAGAGAGAGAGAGAGAGAGAGAGAGAGAGAGAGAGAGAGAGAGAGAGAGAGAGAGAGAGAGAGAGAGAGAGAGAGAGAGAGAGAGCCTACTGGTAGGCCTCTGGCATAGCCCCCACTCACAGCCTACTCGTAGGCCTCTAATCAGCCGTCTCGTAACCCTTTTCTAGCCGTTTCTTTAGCCCTCTCACAGCGCTTTAGAAATCACCTGTTAGGCCGCGACGCCCCCCCCCCCCGGGCCTCCCTCTTACATTTTTTCCTCTACTGTAAGGCCGTTTTAGCGAAGGTAATATCAACACACTCAGCCCCGGTCGACCTCTCTTGTGGAGAGAGAAGAAAAAAGCACGGTGGAGTGTAAACACGGTGGAGTGTAAACACGGTGGAGTGTAAACACGGTGGAGTGTAAACACGGTGGAGTGTAAACACGGTGGAGTGTAAACACGGTGGAGTGTAAACACGGGGGAGTGTAAACACGGTGGAGTGTAAACACGGTGGAGTGTAAACACGGTGGAGTGTAAACACGGTGGAGTGTAAACACGGGGGAGTGTAAACACGGTGGAGTGTAAATACGGGGGAGTGTAAATACGGGGGAGTGTATATAAGAGAAAGTGTATACACAGGTAGAAAAGGTAGATAGGTGTTTGAGAGGTTGAATGAACGTTGATAACAGACATGAAATCTGCGTAACACTCTATGGACAATCGAACCCACATTTCATACTTCATAGGTGTCACTGGGATACGAAATAGGAGCCGACCCTTCTTAAAAGAGGGGCATGGTGGCAGAGACACCCCCTCCTTCCCCCCCCACCCCACCCCACCCCAATCACCCTATGATCCTCGTCACTCAACCACAAATCACCATGCACAGTTCCGTGCAGCCTAGCCTCAAGCTCCTGGGCCCCCAACCTCGGACAAATAGCGACATAAACCATCAAAACTTTCTCACTTTGTCCTGAAGAGGCTAAACAACTGGCGGCACGCGTCTCAGGAATACCAACAGGGCGCCGAAGGAAGAAAAACACGAGGAGAAAGAACGCAGAGGATGCGAGGAAGGCCACGAACTTGGACGGGCCGGAGCGCCGGGGTCACGTTCGAGGCGCCCCTCGCTACTCCACTACTCACATTCTTCCTCTGATGCATATCGCTGTCAACCCTCGTTAACGTCAATTTGTTTAAAGTTACATATTTTCGGCAATATGTATATATATATATATATATATATATATATATATATATATATATATATATATATATATATATATATATATATATATATATATAGATATATATATATATATATATATATATATATATATATATATATATATATATGTCGTACCTAGTAGCCTGAACTCACTTCTCAGCCTACTATGCAAGGCCCGATTTGCCTAATAAGCCAAGTTTTCATGAATTAATGTTTTTTCGTCTACCTAACCTACCTAACCTAACCTAACCTAGCTTTTTTTGGCTACCTAACCTAACATTACCTATAAAGATAGGTTAGGTTAGGTTAGGTAGGGTTGGTTAGGTTCGATCGTATATGTACGTTAATTTTAAATCCAATAAAAAAAAATTTACCTCATACATAATGAAATGGGTAGCTTTATCATTGCATAAGAAAAAAAATAGAGAAAATATATTAATTCAGGAAAACTTGGCTTATTAGGCAAATCGGGCCTTGTATAGTAGGCTGAGAAGTGCGTTCTGGCTACTAGGTACGACATATATATATATATATATATATATATATATATATATATATATATATATATATATATATATATATATATATATATATATATATATATATATATATATGACAATGTCAGACCACGGAGGAAAAATGAAACAGGAATTTCCTTAAGTACTTTCGTATATTAAATACATCTTCAGAAGGACCTTCTGAAGATGTATTTAATATAAGAAAGTACTTAAGGAAATTCCTGTTTCATTTTTCCTCCGTGGTCTGACATTGTCACATTCTTAATCACGTGTTTATTTTCGTGATATACATATATATATATATATATATATATATATATATATATATATATATATATATATATATATATATATATATATATATATATATATATATATATATATTTAAACATGTTTATTTTATTAAATTTAAATTCAAAATTCCATTTAAATTTACTAAATAAATTTGTATTAATTGTTTTATTAAACTGAAACAATTCAACAAAAAATAAACATAAATATTATATTTATTTCTATATAATCCAGATATACTCATACGTACAGCAAGTGGAGGGGGAACATTGTTAATACAACTGTTGTATTAATACAGTATTGCATTTTCATACAATAAGATAATATTAACTGTCCCTCTACCTGTGAGGAATGGCCTTGTCAACAGGTAATGACGGATTTGAGTAGCAAGTATGACACCTGTCTTTGTGACACGTGATAGTAGGGGGGAGGGGGTAGGGGGGGGGGGCTGTGGCACGAGTTAATGCACTCATCTAGTTAATGCACCCCCCCCCCCGTTAAATGGGGCCAAGTCATATCTTCATTTTAAAGCCGTGTATGATATCCACCTTCACCACTGCACTTTTTAGTTATCTATAGTAAATAGTCTGTTCTTGGCTGCCCTAACAAATCTTCAAAGAATCTCGGATGTGGTGATCATGTCTCACCTGATTCTTCTATCTGCAAGTCACGGAGTTTTAGAGTTGAGGCTGTCCTTGTAACTCATACCCGTCAGTTCCTGGACTAGTCTGGAAAGCTCACTCCGGGATTTCGAATTCAAATGTCCAAAGGACTTCGCATCAGTGTTCTACTACGGTGATGCGAGTCCTTGCGAGGACAAACTTGACTTCGTCCGAGGCATTTTGACTTCGACCTGACTTCGTCCGAGGCATTTTGACTTCGACCTGAGTTCGTCCGAGGCGTTTTGACTTCGACCTGACTTCGTCCGAGGCATTTTGACTTCGACCTGACTTCGTCCGAGGCGTTTTGACTTCGACCTGACTTCGTCCGAGGCATTTTGACTTCGACCTGACTTCGTCCGAGGCATTTTGACTTCGACCTGAGTTCGTCCGAGGCGTTTTGACTTCGACCTGACTTCGTCCGAGGCATTTTGACTTCGACCTGACTTCGTCCGAGGCGTTTTGACTTCGACCTGACTTCGTCCGAGGCATTTTGATTTCGACCTGAGTTCGTCCGAGGCGTTTTGACTTCGACCTGACTTCGGCCGAGGCGTTTGACTTCGACCTGACTTCGGCCGAGGCGTTTTGACTTCGACCTGACTTCGGCCGAGGCGTTTTGACTTCGACCTGACTTCGGCCGAGGCGTTTTGACTTCGACCTGACTTCGGCCGAGGCGTTTTGACTTCGACCTGACTTCGGCCGAGCCCCACGATGATCGTGATGGATAAAGTCCCAGCGAGCGCCTGCGCGTGAGCGTTGAGGAGCGGCGCGCGCGGTATATATATATAACTTAGGCAGCTCTTGGGTTTCTCTCAGGTCATCCACATTTATTTATGGTTTCTCCTGGTTATTGTAGTGATGGGAGACGAGCCTGGTGGAGCCCCTTCACCTCCGGGAGGTTATTTGGTGTGTAAACACCTGGGCGTGTGGCTGCTGGCCTACCCTGCCGTGGCACCCCTGGCCTACCCTGCCGTGGCACCCCTGGCCTAACCTGCCGTGGCACCCCTGGCCTAACCTGCCGTGGCACCCCAGCCTACCCTACACCCCCGGCCAAAGGGCTAACGTGCACACGCTAATTATACTTCCCTTCATACAGTCTAGGGCAGCTGCACAAGTGCAGATGTACGTTAATGTGTGAATTAAAACAATGGTCTTCTTTCCATCCCCAAAATAAGCAAATTTACAATCAAGCCTAGTGTCGTCTTGAGGGCAAGGGTCGTCTTGAGGCCAAGCGTCGTCTTGAGGCCAAGGGTCGTCTTGAGGCCAAGCGTCGTCTTGAGGCCAAGCGTCGTCTTGAGGCCAAGCGTCGTCTTGAGGCCAAGGGTCGTCTTGAGGCCAAGCTCAACACATTAAGCCAGGCAGATGCTCTGCTGTGCTCTGCTCTGCTGTGCTCTGCTCTGCTCTGCTGTGCTCTGCTCTGCTGTGCTCTGCTCTGCTCTGCTGTGCTCTGCTCTGCTGTGCTCTGCTTAAGGTCTGCTCACAGAACACTTCCTCTCCCTAATGGTCCCCAACGCCGCCCTCCGGTACAGCTGGAGTGACAGTTGTCCCCACAATGACTGATGGAGCAGAGTGTGAGTGGGGGAGTCCCAACAAACACGCCTCTACTCCTCAGCCAAAACTATTTACTATACAACGTCCACTCAAGTGTGTACATGTCACCAGTCTTGACACATTAATTGTAAGTAATTATCATCCATAACTGCGCTCAATTCTTTAGGATATAATTGTAACGTGATCTTGTTTGAAACTATGCGGAAATACAACAGTATTAATGGTGGTAACAGAGTTCATTTCAGGTGGATGTCATCTCGTGTTGGTCTCCGAATGCATGATAGGACTGATGAATTAGCCAAAGATGCTTCCTTCAAAGAAGTTGACTATACTAATCTTGGATTGCCTAGTAGCCAGTTATGAACACCGACACACCGAGAATTTCACCAAAAACCTTTTAGATCAGAAACAAGGTCACACACACACACACACACACACACACACACACACACACACACACACACACACACACACACACACACACACACACACACACACACACGCTGTTATCTTGAGATGATTTCGGGGCTTTTTAGTGTCCCCGCGACCCGGTCCTCGACCTGGCCTCCACCCCCAGGAAGCAGCCCGTGACAGCTGACTAACACCCAGGTACCTATTTTACTGCTAGGTAACCGGGGCATAGGGTGAAAGAAACTCTGCCCATTGTTTCTCGCCGGCGCCCGGAATAGAACCCGGGACCACAGGATCACAAGTCCAACGTGCTGTCCGCTCGGCCGACCGGCTTCCTGTGTCCCTGTTGCATCTATCATCATATTACCATGCAGGAGCGGTCATATATCGACGAATCGTGCATGAAAATCAGCAAATTCCTAGATGATACACTCTTGCTCGGCTCAGACTGGCGGTGTGTCCACTCACAGGATGAGTGGCGCTGCCCAATAAACTCGCCCCTCTGGGTAAAATTAAAAATATTAATAACTTAAAAATACCGGTTTTGAAAATAGTTTTTAACGCTTTTAAAAATAAAAGTATTTTTGGGTAAATGTAAACTGTATCCGCAAAACTGTTCACACACCCGGCCCCACTATGTGAAGGAATGCAAACAAAGTTACTTTAGAGATAGTGTATTCACAAATGTTCAAGAAATGTGTAAATGTTTCATTTAAAATTATCTACTCGTACCAGAATTTTTGGTCAATTATCCCCAGTTTGTTAACTGTAGGTAGTGCAACCTGTCCGCCACCACCCACAGTATGAGTATGGGGTCCACCACCACCCACAGTATGAGTATGGGGTCCACCACCACCCACAGTATGAGTATGGGGTCCACCACCACCCACAGTACGGGTATGACGTCCACCACCACCCACAGTACGGGTATGACGTCCACCACCACCCACAGTATGGGGTATGGGGTCCACCACCACCCACAGTATGGGGTATGGGGTCCACCACCACCCACAGTATGGGGTATGGGGTCCACCACCACCCACAGTATGGGGTATGAGGTCCACCACCACCCACAGTACGGGTCTGGAGTCCACCACCACCCACAGTATGGGGTATGAGGTCCACCACCACCCACAGTATGGGGTATGAGGTCCACCACCACCCACAGTATGGGGTGTGGGGTCCACCACCACCCACAGTATGGGGTATGAGGTCCACCACCACCCACAGTACGGGTATGACGTCCACCACCACCCACAGCATGGGGTATGGGGTCCACCACCACCCACAGTATGGGGTATGAGGTCCACCACCACCCACAGTATGGGGTATGGGGTCCACCACCACCCACAGTATGGGGTATGAGGTCCACCACCACCCACAGTATGGGGTATGACGTCCACCACCACCCACAGTATGGGGTATGAGGTCCACCACCACCCACAGTATGGGGTATGACGTCCACCACCACCCACAGTATGGGGTATGAGGTCCACCACCACCCACAGTATGGGGTATGAGGTCCACCACCACCCACAGTATGGGGTATGAGGTCCACCACCACCCACAGTATGGGGTGTGGGGTCCACCACCACCCACAGTATGGGGTATGAGGTCCACCACCACCCACAGTACGGGTATGACGTCCACCACCACCCACAGCATGGGGTATGGGGTCCACCACCACCCACAGTATGGGGTATGAGGTCCACCACCACCCACAGTATGGGGTATGGGGTCCACCACCACCCACAGTATGGGGTATGAGGTCCACCACCACCCACAGTATGGGGTATGACGTCCACCACCACCCACAGTATGGGGTATGAGGTCCACCACCACCCACAGTATGGGGTATGACGTCCACCACCACCCACAGTATGGGGTATGAGGTCCACCACCACCCACAGTATGGGGTATGAGGTCCACCACCACCCACAGTATGGGGTATGAGGTCCACCACCACCACCCACAGGTATGAATAAGGGCAATATAATGACCATGGTAATGCATAATAAATTAAGCTGAATCAATTAAGCTATTCCTTCCACCCATTCATTACTTCCTTTCCATTCACCCTTATATCTCTCCTGTTCCATCCCTCCCATCCCCACATATGATGCTATAGCGCCATTAAGGTCGTCGAAACTACCCAACAGACTATCCTAACAACCCAATCAGGTGAGGCCTTTTTTTTTGCTTTTTTTTTAAACTTCAGGGCAATTACGACCCCTCACTGTCCTGACGGGGATATATGACGACTCTCCGACCCAAGGAGGGAGGGATAGGTGGAGGGAGGGAGGGAGAGAGAGAGAGAGAGAGAGAGAGAGAGAGAGAGAGAGAGAGAGAGAGAGAGAGAGAGAGAGAGAGAGAGAGAGAGAGAGAGAGAGAGAGAGAGAGAGAGAGAGAGAGAGAGAGAGAGAGAGAGAGAGAGAGAGAGAGAGAGAGAGAGAGAGAGAGAGAGAGAGAGAGAGAGAGAGAGAGAGAGAGAGAGAGAGAGAGAGAAAGGGAAAGAAGGAAGTAGGAAACGCAACAGAATGTAAAGGAAGGTGGGAGGGAGGGGAAGAAACACAAAAATATCCGCACACACACAAACACGTGTTCACCTCACCAGGTAATTCGTATGACCAGCTGAACGGCTTTTGGAAAGACTGAAACATAATCCCTATACCCGTTGAACATTCATACACACCTATATAATGTTTATACACACACACACACACACACACACACACACACACACACACACACACACACACACACACACACACACACACACACACAGAAGAGTTAGGGGGGACATGATCACCACATTCAAGATTCTGAAGGGGATTGATAGGGTAGATAAAGACAGTCTATTTAACACAAGGGGAACACGCACAAGGGGACACAGGTGGAAACTGAGTGCCCAAATGAGCCACAGAGATATTAGAAAGAACTTTTTTAGTGTCAGAGTGGTTGACAAATGGAATGCGTTAGGAAGTGATGTGGTGGAGGCTGACTCCATACACAGTTTCAAGTGTAGATATGACAGAGCCCGATAGGCTCATGAATCTGTACACCTGTTGATTGACGGTTGAGAGGTGGGACCAAAGAGCCAGAGCTCAACCCCCGCAAACACAACTAGGTGAGTACAACTAGGTGAGTACACACACACACACACACACACACCTGTTGAACATCCACACAAACCTGCTGAGCGCACACACACACCTGTCCACTCATTTGCACATCTTCCAGCTGAGTCGCCTGGCAGTCTTCCAGACGATAACATCTCTGCTGGGATGAATATAAAGTGACTTATTACTTCCCAAGCTCGCCTCCAGAGGGGCTCTTTCCCATCTTATATTCTCCTGAGGCTCAGGAAACGCTGAGCCAGGACATTAAGAACTCCGGACACAGAAGCTTGTCTTTGTCGCTTGACACTCCCTTTATTTTTCCCCCGTCCGTCAACCGTCTTTTCCGTCCCCACCTGTCCACTCTATTCCTTCTGTTGGGTCCGTCAAGTTCTCCACCTCCCCATCCCGTGACGGGTGTTGGGAAGGTCTGACAGGTAATGGATGGATGGATGGGGGGGGGGGGGGGGGTCACACCACAGTCCACCATAACGTCAGTACTAACCCCATAGCAAACTTTCAGAGGTTCCCAACCTAATCTTTACTACCACAACAACAGCAACTTCCTATAACCACGCACCACCGCACGTCTCTCTTACTCCTACCACCACTATCCCCCTACGACAACCACAATTCGTTTCCAGAGATTACATAACCCTCGGGTCAACCGACCCCCCTCCACATAAACTAGCCTAGCCTAGCCTAGCCTAACCTCACCACCGACAGGATTACCGGCTGTTCGTCGCTGCCTCCCCCTACGGTCCTGGCACTTGACCCTTATTTACATAACAGCTGGACCTGAGGCGAGGTGCTGCTACGGAGGCTGTGGGCCCCTGAACACCTCCGTTCTTGATCTGTATCTCTTGTCAGCGGAGATGATCCGCGTCTCTTGTTACTGTTGTCAGCTAACATCTTCCGTTTCTCTTGTCAGCTAAGAAATTCTGTGTCTGTTGTCGGCTAAGAAGTTGTGTGTTGTCGGCTAAGAAGTTCTGTGTCTGTTGAAACAGTCTTCAAGGCCCAGTCTTGAACCTGAAGCCACGTTTGAACTGGTGATATTAAATACTGAAGGGGGAATGTCATTCAAAATATATCACTAAAACATCGTTATTTTAACATAGATGACGCCCAATGATAACCTTGACTCGTGCAGTGAGGGATTACCATATTCCAAACTATAATCTTCTCATCCAAAAAAAGGAATTTAAAAATCAAGCCAAGGGTCGTCTTGAGGGCCAAGAGTCGTCTTGAGGCCAAGAGTCGTCTTGAGGCCAAGCGTCGTCTTGAGGCCAAGAGTCGTCTTGAGGCCAAGCGTCGTCTTGAGGCCAAGGGTCGTCTTGAGGGCCAAGAGTCGTCTTGAGGCCAAGGGTCGTCTTGAGGGCAAGCGTCGTCTTGAGGCCAAGCGTCGTCTTGAGGCCAAGGGTCGTCTTGAGGCCAAGCGTCGTCTTGAGGCCAAGCGTCGTCTTGAGGCCAAGTGTCGTCTTGAGGGCCAAGCGTCGTCTTGAGGCCAAGGGACGTCTTGAGGCCAAGGGTCGTCTTGAGGCCAAGGGTCGTCTTGAGGCCAAGCGTCGTCTTGAGGCCAAGTGTCGTCTTGAGGGCCAAGCGTCGTCTTGAGGCCAAGGGACGTCTTGAGGCCAAGGGTCGTCTTGAGGCCAAGGGTCGTCTTGAGGCCAAGGGACGTCTTGAGGCCAAGGGTCGTCTTGAGGCCAAGGGTCGTCTTGAGGCCAAGCGTCGTCTTGAGGCCAAGGGTCGTCTTGAGGCCAAGGGTCGTCTTGAGGCCTAGCGTCGTCTTGAGGCCAAGTGTCGTCTTGAGGGCCAAGCGTCGTCTTGAGGCCAAGGGTCGTCTTGAGGCCAAGCTCAACACATTAAACCAGACTCACAGCTCTGCTGTGCTGTGCTCTGCTCTGCTGTGCTCTGCTTATGGTCTGCTCACAGAACACTTCCTCTCCCTAATGATCCCCAACGCCGCCCTCCGGTACAGCTGGAGTGACAGTTGTCCCCACAATGACTGATGGAGCAGAGTGTGAGTGGGGGAGTCCCAACAAACACGCCTCTACTCCTCAGCCAAAACTATTTACTATACAACGTCCACACAATTATGTACATATCTCAAAAATGTAATTGAAAGTAACAACAAGCGTGCGTGTTTGAAGCAAGACATAGATACAATACAAGTGTTAATAATAGTATCCTAACCTGTTTCACTTTACTGTTTCACTTCAAATTCCTGTTGGCGTTTGAATGCAAGAGCTGACGAGGTAGCCGAAGCCTTCAGTGAAGTTAACAATAACCTGGGACTGCCAGTAACCTCTCACAGAGCAACAATACACCAAGTACTAACACGAAATCTACACTTAAACATTCAATCTATCATCACTATATATGATGATAGATAGGTTCATTATGTACTACCTACCTGTTGTATACATGTTATCTACCTGTTGGTTTCAGGAATCACCGTCCCCGAGGCCCGGTCTCTTACCAGGCCTCCTAGCTGGTGGTCTCATTAACTATACAAATTAATCTAAAAACTGTTTTCATAGTGACTGAACTACGCGTGTGTCAGTGACTGCAAAAACGTATCATTTAATCACCAAAACATGCACTTACACAACCCATTATAATTCCGTGTATATAAAAAAAGGAGAATGCATTCACTATAATCAACAAGGAGATCACAACTCCAGTCACAGCTTCGAGGACCCGGATGACATAACAGAAGAGCCTCGCGGTTCACTCCACCACGTGACCAAGAGGACAAAAATGGAAATAGAAAGAGTCGCATCCGAACCCTCGATCGTCGTCGCCCGTAAATCAATAACAGCATTGAAAAAACAAACAAATAGATAATGAGTCTTATAATAGCACACACCCACCCATACACACACACACACACACACACACACACACACACACACACACACACACACACACACACACACACACACACACACACACATACGTGATGTGGTGGAGGCTGACTCCATACACAGTTTCAAGTGTAGATATGACAGAGCCTAGTAGGCTCAGGAACCTGTACACCAGTTCATTGACAGTTGAGAGGCGGGACCAAAGAGCCAAAGCTCAACCCCCGCAAGCACAAATAGGTGAGTAAACATCGTCAACTTCTGTCATTATTTAACAATGATTTGTTATTAATGGTCATTGTTACGATCACGTAACCAGCTGGTGTCTGTCACCTAGCAGACTCTACAAAAGGAGCCTTACGGGTTAATATCGACATTGTTGATGCTGGTAATTTACCACCGGAAAACGGGAAGGATATCCCAGGGCGCCCCTGCACCGACCGACAGTCAAGGGGCGTGTGAAGAGGGCTCACCGACCGCTGTACATCCTGACTGGGCGAGGCGGCTGTAGAAATGATGTTGTGGAAACAGAAGCTTTGGGAAATATATCTTGATGGTGGGTACCAGCTGTAAGGTCAGGCTGCAACACGGTCCAACGACAAGTTTATGGAAGTAAAGTGAGTGTATATTTAACTGAAACACAATATATTTTTTTTTTACGTTAGTCATATGAAAAACTCTTCAAAAGTAAAATTATTCTCACTCTCTCTCTCTCTCTCTCTCTCTCTCTCTCTCTCTCTCTCTCTCTCTCTCTCTCTCTCTCTCTCTCTCTCTCTCTCTCTCTCTGTCTCTCTCTGTCTCTCTCTCTCACACACACACACACACAGTGTGTGGTAAAACAAAAAAAAGTAGTTAGTAAACAGTTGATTGACAGTTGAGAGGCGGGCCGAAAGAGCAAAGCTCAACCCCCGTAAAAACACAACTAGTAAACACAGTCGCTCATAGATATTAGAAATAATTTTTTTCAGTGTCAGAGTAGTTAACAAATGGAATGCATTAGGCAGTGATGTGGTGGAGGCTGATTCCATACACAGTTTCAAATGTAGATATAATAGAGCCCAATAGGCTCAGGAACCTGTACACCAGTTGATTGACACTTGAGAGACAGAACCAAAGCGCCAGAGCTCAACCCCCGCAAGCACAACTATGATGAGTACAACTAGGTGAATACACACAGTTTATAGACGGTATAGTGAATGATTTAGAGAATACAGCATCAATATTCACCATAGGGAACTACTGCCTATTAAAAGCTGTGCCTCGCCAACTCTCCAGAGCGGTGCTTGCATCTTGCATGTAAATGTTGAAATCGTTGCACTGTCCCCTGTGTTTAGTATTGGCACCACCGTCGCGTGCGTGCGTGTGTGTGTGTGTGTGTGTGTGTGTGTGTGTGTGTGTGTGCGTGCGTGCGTGTGTGTGTGTGTGTGTGTGTGTGTGTGTGCGTGTGTGTGTGTGTGTGTGTGTGTGTGTGTGTGTGTGTGTGTGTGTGTGTGTGTGCGTGTGTGCGTGTGTGTGTGTGTGTGTGTGTGTGTGTGTGTGTGTGTGTGTGTGTGTGTGTGTGTGTGTGTGTGTGTGTGTGTGTGCGTGTGTGTGCGTGTGTTCTCGCTTTGCTCCACATGCTTCGCTCGCAAGGTCAAGCATCTGCTCCTGGACCCCGCCTTCAAGCAGTCGGGTTCACATAATAATCCGGAGCCCCTCTTGTATCTTAAGCGGATTATCTAATCTCACGCTTGGAAAAAATGTGTGAGCAGGAAGCTGGCCATCCAAGTTTATCAATGACGCTACAAATTTTGAATGTCTCGATCATGTCTCCCCCTTTTGTACATGTGTGTGTGTGTACATACATAACTAACTACAGTTTTTGGTGTTGTATTCTATGAGCCATTTCTTAGTCCACCTCTGCAGCCATTCTAGGTTCTAGATTGGTTTGCAGTGTTGCATTGGATGTGTTGTATTGGATTGCATGTTACATGTATTGCGTTACATGATACAGCTGCGGGATTACATTTGAATGATACACTAGTGTATGGTAGGTGTATATACTTTTGTGCAAGGCACATATGTATTCATGGGAGTAGTGTAATGTGTGTATACCGTGGTCCTTGCGTGGCAGCCTTGCTTATATATGTGACTATATGTATTAAACATGTGTATGAATATTGTATACCAGCGCGGTACACCAGCGCGTGTTGTATACCCGCGTGAATAGTATTCCAGTGTATGTGATATGCCACAGTATACAGTATACCAGCGTTTGTGGTACACCAGTGTGCGTAGTATACTAACACGTATGGTATATCGTGTGGTATACTAGCTCATGTTATATACCAGCATACATAGGATACCTGCATGTGTGGTATACCATCACACACAGTATACAAGCGTATGAGATATAGCTGTGTGTGAGAAGTTTATTTGCGAGTGAATATACACAATATACTTTTTTCTAGATTAATAACTAATAAGCGCCACCGTACATAATTTAACATAAACTACGGCATACTTGTATAATTTACAAGTTTCCCCCTAGAGCTTCCGGTAGAATTCAAAGTTGACGAATGAGCGAGGCGCGATTCAAACTTGACGAATCACAGAGGCCCGCGGTTCAGGGTTGACGAATCAGCGAGGCGCGATTCAAACTTGAAGGAATCAGAGCTGGCCAATGACAGCGTGAGAGGGGGGCGTGGCCTACGGGATTTTGAGAACAGTGTTCAACAGTCGCCTCCGGCAACGCTAACTGCTCGAACGTTCTCGAGAACGTATCGTCCTCTCTTCTACATTCAGGCCAACGTGTGAGGGGACGAACGATTGAATAAGAAGAATGTTAAAAATAAGAAGAATGTTAAATCAATAATATGCACAGAAACGAAGAGAAAATCAAGTTACATTTATATCTGTAAGACAGAATGTCTGCTTGTCTGTGTTTGTCTGCCTGAGGTTGGGGGCCAGACACTTGGGGGGCTAGTCTCGCCTAACTTTGCAGGGTGAATGGTCTTGGGTATGGGACAGACATAGGTTGGTCGGGATTGGTGTTATTGACCCTATTAAGAAGGGGTCGGGCATCATATTGACCCCCCCCCCCATTCTCCCAATGAAAGGGGACCGAATCCCTAGATTTCTTGATATATAAAAAAACGGAAATGTCTGTCCGAGGTTCGAGGATAGACGGGGAAGAGAAAAGAGGGGGAGATGGGAAGGGAAGGGAGTGTGGGTGAGGGGTGGATAGGGACAGGTGGGAAGGGAGAAAATGGGGGAGATGGGAGAGAAGAGGGGGAAGGAGGGGAGAGAATTAAGGGTGAGGGGAGACAGACTCTCCCTGGCACCGTCGATAACCACTTCTGATTACATTACATTATCAAGGACTTAGCATGGCCTAGTTTGATCAAGGTTAGGCAGTATCGAGGAATAATAGGCCTATTTCTAAGTTAGCTTTGATTAAAGTAACAAAACACAGTCGTAATAGTGTATATACATAGATATACGTAGCATATATGTCGGTCAATGTATACCTTGGGTATGCAATATACATTCATCGTCGACGTGTGAATATGGCGTACATTATATATTCACACATTTATGCAACCAGGAGAGGAAGGCAGCATCATTATTATTCGCGTAAGTACCGGAGATGAGGTGATGCTGGCGGCCAGCAGAAGAGAGCGTCGTCACTGGTAGACAGAAATTATGTCGCGGGAATCAGAAGAGAAAAGACGCTGCTTGGCAGGAGACACGGGGCAAATTTCATGGACGTTGGTTCGACTTTCACGAGCCTTAGACGGAAAGGAAGATATTTTTTTTGTTTCTATATTCCGATGCACTTCAAAACACTGGAAAAGTACCGTGTGTGTACACCCAACACTGCCGGAGTGTTTGTCCAACCCCCGGGAAGACCTCCGAGGACGTTTACACAGTAAGACTCTAGTGTTTGAAGCCAAGTTAAAAAAAAAGTTAAGACTAGCCCGCCACGGTAGGTGTCCCAGCCCTCCCCCCCTCACACACCCCTGCACCCCGCTCCTCCACCCTACACACACACACACACACACACACACACACACACACACACACACACACACACACACACACACACACACACTCCCTACAAACACATCCCCCCCCCCCACCATTCCACACCAGCACTATGGCGTCTAAGACAAAGTTGGGTAAAACCCACCATCATTGGAGTGCTGATTTTGTTACATTTTTCTTGATACCTTATATATCTTTGACAATACCCACTGAAGGGAAGGGAACTATCAGGGAAACGCGCCATGCCATTACGACTATATAGCCCTGGGATTAAGGGATCAGGATAAGGATTTGGAATGGGACGGGAGGGGGGGGGGAAGGAATGGTGTCCAACCACTTGGCTGAAAGCGAGACATTATAAAACGATGTTATTCCCCGAAAAAAGCTTTGACGAATAAACTGAGCAGCGTTCATGAATCTCCTTAAGTGATTCGTCAAGATTTATAGATTCCTGATCACCGCTGACTTAGAGCAGGGGGTGACGGAGCCCCGGGGTGACGGAGCCCCGGGGTGACGGAGCCCCGTGATCCCAGCCCAGCACGCACACAGTAACAGCAACCATAACTCACCATTTTTACGTTCTGAAAACATTGTTACAATTGAGTTTTGAGTGTGTGTTCTCACCTAGTGGTGCTTGCGGGTGGTGAGATTCGGCTCTTTGGTCCCGCCTCTCAACGGTCAATCAACAGGTGTACAGATTCCTGAGCCTACTGGGCTCTATCATATCTACATTTGAAACTGTGTATGGAGTCAGCCTCCACCACATCACTGCCTAATGCATTCCATCAACTACTCTAACACAAAAATGTTCTTTCTAATGTCTCTGTGGCTCATTTGGGTACTCACTTTCCACCAGAGTCCCCCTTGTGCGTGTGCCCCCGTGTTAAATAAATTGTCGTTGTCTACCCTGTCAATTCCTCCGAGAATCTTGTATGTGGTGATCATGTCTCTCCTAACTCTTCTAGTCTTTCTGGACCTAACTCTTTAGGTCCCGTAGTCTTTCCTCATAGCTCACACCCCTCAACTCGGGTACTAGTCTAGTGACATACTTTTGAACTTTCTCCAATTTAATCTTGTGGTTCATATGTCAACTTTGGCCAACACCGCCACCATAAACCAGTAGGATCTGAACCTGTGCCGGCATAACACTCTGAAGCCACAGTCACGTGACACACTTTGTGCATACCAAATATACTATAAAATTGTATGTTTTACTTTGGTTGTGACAGGATATGTTGTGTTGGGGTGTGTTGTGTTGTGTTGGGTTGAGTTGGGGTGTGTTGTGTTGTGTTGGGTTGAGTTGGGGTGGGTTGAGTTGGGGTGGGTTGAGTTGGGGTGTGTTGTGTTGTGTTGGGTTGAGTTGGGGTGGGTTGAGTTGGATTGTGTTGTGTTGTGTTGTATTTGGTTGGGATGGGTGTACGTCAAGAGCAGGGATGACGTAGTGAACATTTTCTCAAGTCTTAGACCCTACTAACACCTGCTACCGCAGCACCTTGTGGTGATTTCGGGGCTTAACGTCCTGGCGGTCCGGTCCTCGACCAGACCTGGACTGATCAACCAGGTTGTTGGACGCGGCTGATCGCAGCCTGACGTATGAATCACAGCCTGGTTGACCAGGTATCCTTTGGAGGTGCTTATCGGGTTCTCTCTTGAACACTGTGAGGGGTCGGCCAGTTATGCCCCTCATGTGTAGTGGAAGCGTGTTGAACAGTCTCGGGCCTCTGATGTTGATAGTTTTCAGAGAACCTATTGCACCTCTGCTTTTCAACGGGGGTATTCTGCACATCCTGCCATGCCTCCTGGTCTAATGTGGTGTTATTTCTATGTGCAGGTTTGGGACCAGCTCCTCTGCTATTTTCCACGTGTAAATTATTATGTATCTCTCCCGCCGGCGCTCAAGAGAATAGAGATTTAGGCATTTTAGTCGGTCTCAATAGTTTAATGTTTAACTGGGTGGACTCGAACAGTATCAGCACCACCGCGCCAGTCACAGCTGGGCCAGACCTCAGTTCTGACCTTCCATTCCAATCTGAGTCGCCAGAAGAGGTCACATTTCGTCTAGGAATGTTGGGAAGGGTGGACATGTCTGAGACACACCGAGACATCCCTATTGTTATCTCCTTATGTTACCAAGGTGGGCCACCCCCCCCCCTCGTTGGTTCCTCGTTGTTAGCTCCTTCCAGGCTAGGGCAGGCCAGGCCAGGGCAGGCCAGGCCAGGGCAGGCCAGGGCAGGCCAGGCCAGGCCAGGCCAGGCCAGGGCAGGCCAGGCCAGGCCAGGGCAGGCCAGGCCAGGCCAGGCCACGCCAGGCCAGGGCAGGCCAGGCCAGGCCAGGCCACGCCAGGCCAGGGCAGGCCAGGCCAGGCCAGGCCACGCCAGGCCAGGGCAGGCCAGGCCAGGCCAGGCCACGCCAGGCCAGGGCAGGCCAGGCCAGGCCAGGCCACGCCAGGCCAGGGCAGGAATATCAGGTGAGGTTTCTAGCAGTCATCTTGCCAGCTTGGTCCCTGCCACCATTTAGAATCATTTAAGACTTCTGCTCATTTTTAATTCGTCGCGAACATCATCACTACCACCATCTCCGCCACAACCACCTCATCAACCACAACTTCTCCACTATACCTCTTCCACCACCATCACCCCCAGAACATCCCTGCCGCTACCACCGTACCTTCCCTAGACTAGAGCAGGTATTAAGACGACCTAACTACGAGGACGGGGCAAGGGAGCTTAATCAGAATTAACCCTAGAGAAGGAACAGAAAAGGATATGATCACTACACACAAGATATCAAAGGGAACGGATAAGATAAATATGGACAGCGTCTATAGTGAGAGAAAGTAAGAGAAGAAGGCGGATACAAGCCGGGAACGTTCACGAACGAATGAAAGGAGCCGTTCGTAGCCCGTCCGAGGGGTCAGCAGGGGAAGAAGACTACGCAGGAAGAGGAAGCCACCGTCACCCGCGAATTTAAAGCCAGATTCGACAAAAAAAGAATTCGTGCGTCGGAACAGTTAAGCCGTAACGTGAGAGAGGTATACAAGGCGAGTGGGCATCAGGGCAAGTGAGCCCAAATCTCGTTTACTCGTAGTCACTGTTGGGTGAACAGTGTAGAGTGAACACCCAACACTGTTCATCACCACCATCCCGGTAGTTGCAGCTGTCACCTGGATCATGTTGACACGCATCTGTGCAGTGTGTGAGTGTGTGAGTGTGTGAGTGTGTGGGGGGTGGAGGACCTCCCTCATTGCCTCCCAGGAGGGTACATGTATCATGGTGTGAGATCTTCATTCATGCTTTCTCTCTCTCCCTCTCTCCCTCTCTCTCTCTCTCGCTCTCTCTCCCTCTCTCCCTCTCCCTCTCTCCCACTCTCTCTCTCTCTCTCTCTCTCTCTCTCTCTCTCTCTCTCTCTCTCTCTCTCTCTCTCTCTCTCTCTCTCTCTCTCTCGCTCTCTCTCGCTCTCTCTCCCTCTCTCCCTCTCCCTCTCTCCCACTCTCTCTCTCTCTCTCTCTCTCTCTCTCTCTCTCTCTCTCTCTCTCTCTCTCTCTCTCTCTCTCTCTCTCTCTCGCTCTCTCTCGCTCTCTCTCCCTCTCTCCCTCTCCCTCTCTCCCACTCTCTCTCTCTCTCTCTCTCTCTCTCTCTCTCTCTCTCTCTCTCTCTCTCTCTCTCTCTCTATCTCTCTCATATATTACAAAAATACTGTTATGACCGGAAGGAAGAAGGAAACAAAAACTTAGGATTCGCAGCAAGATAATGGCAGACAGCGACAGATAATGGCAGACAGCGACAGATAATGGCAGACAGCGGCAGATAATGGCAGACAGCGACAGATAATGGCAGACAGCGACAGATAATGGCAGACAGCGGCAGATAATGGCAGACAGCGACAGATAATGGCAGACAGCGGCAGATAATGGCAGACAGCGACAGATAATGGCAGACAGCGGCAGATAATGGCAGACAGCGGCAGATAATGGCAGACAGCGACAGATAATGGCAGACAGCGACAGATAATGGCAGACAGCGGCAGATAATGGCAGACAGCGACAGATAATGGCAGACAGCGACAGATAATGGCAGACAGCGACAGATAATGGCAGACAGCGGCAGATAATGGCAGACAGCGGCAGATAATGGCAGACAGCGACAGATAATGGCAGACAGCGACAGATAATGGCAGACAGCGGCAGATAATGGCAGACAGCGACAGATAATGGCAGACAGCGACAGATAATGGCAGACAGCGACAGATAATGGCAGACAGCGGCAGATAATGGCAGACAGCGACAGATAATGGCAGACAGCGACAGATAATGGCAGACAGCGACAGATAATGGCAGACAGCGACAGATAATGGCAGACAGCGGCAGATAATGGCAGACAGCGACAGATAATGGCAGACAGCGACAGATAATGGCAGACAGCGACAGATAATGGCAGACAGCGACAGATAATGGCAGACAGCGACAGATAATGGCAGACAGCGACAGATAATGGCAGACAGCGGCAGATA
Organism: Procambarus clarkii; assembly: GCF_040958095.1. Lineage (NCBI taxonomy): Eukaryota > Metazoa > Arthropoda > Malacostraca > Decapoda > Cambaridae > Procambarus > Procambarus clarkii. Next base: position 18,949,981 of record NC_091193.1, read on the forward strand.
ATGGCAGACAGCGACAGATAATGGCAGACAGCGGCAGATAATGGCAGACAGCGGCAGATAATGGCAGACAGCGGCAGATAATGGCAGACAGCGACAGATAATGGCAGACAGCGACAGATAATGGCAGACAGCGACAGATAATGGCAGACAGCGACAGATAATGGCAGACAGCGACAGATAATGGCAGACAGCGACAGATAATGGCAGACAGCGACAGATAATGGCAGACAGCGGCAGATAATGGCAGACAGCGGCAGATAATGGTAGACAGCGGCAGATAATGGCAGACAGCGGCAGATAATGGCAGACAGCGACAGATAATGGCAGACAGCGGCAGATAATGGCAGACAGCGGCAGATAATGGCAGACAGCGACAGATAATGGCAGACAGCGACAGATAATGGCAGACAGCGGCAGATAATGGCAGACAGCGACAGATAATGGCAGACAGCGACAGATAATGGCAGACAGCGGCAGATAATGGTAATGAACCACGGCAGACATCCCTGTGGTCTCTCAACAGTCCAGCCGTCCAGCTGTTACATATTAAGACGCTGAGACGCAACTCGAAGATGCTGAGGCGAAAGGATTTATCAACAAGAAGTGAAAAGAAACTTAAAATGGAAAAGATGCAACACGACAGTGGCAACAATAGCTCCCTTGTACACAACGTCCCACCTCCTTCACTGGTCTAGAAGGAACGACCCTCAGGAGTCGTGTGTGCTGGAGTGTGTACACTCACCTATTTGTACTCACCTATTTGTGTCTGCAGAATCGAGCATTGACTCTTGGATCCCGCCTTTCCAGCCATCGGTTGTTTACAGCAATGACTCCGGTCCTATTTCCTTATCATACCTAGTTTTAAAATTATGAATAGAATTAGCATCCACAACCTGTTCCTTAAGTGCATTCCATTTTTCCACTACTCTCACGCTAAAAAAAAACTTCCTAACATCTCTGTGACTCATCTGAGTTTCCAGCTTCCACCCATGTCCCCTCGTTCTGTTACTATTCCGTGTGAACATTTCGTCTATGTCCACTCTGTCAATCCCTCCTGAGTATCTTATACGTTCCTATCATATCTTCCCCCCTTCCCCCCCGACCGTCGGCCGAGCGGACAGCACGCTGGACTTGTGATCCTGTGGTCCTGGGTTCGATCCCAAGCGCCGGCGAGAAACAATGGGCAGATTTTCTTTCACCCTATGCCCCTGTTACCTAGCAGTAAAATAGGTACCTGGGTGTTAGTCAGCTGTCACGGGCTGCTTCCTGGGGGTGGAGGCCTGGTCGAGGACCAGGCCGCGGGGACACTAAAAAGCCCCGAAATCATCTCAAGATAGATAACCTCTCCCTTCTCTTTTCTAGTACCGTAAGACTCAGTTCCTTCAGGCGCTCTTCATACCCCATCCCTCGTAACTTGGGACGAGTCTCGATGCAAACTTCTGAACCTTTTCCAGTTTCCTTATGTGCTTCTTCAGACGTGTGTGTGTGTGTGTGTGTGTGTGTGTGTGTGTACTCACCTAGTTGTACTCACCTAGTTGTGTTTGCGGGGGTTGAGCTCTGGCTCTTTGGTCCCGCCTCTCAACCGTCAATCAACAGGTGTACAGATTCATGAGCCTATCGGGCTCTGTCATATCTACACTTGAAACTGTGTATGGAGTCAGCCTCCACCACATCACTTCCTAATGCATTCCATTTGTCAACCACTCTGACACTAAAAAAGTTCTTTCTAATATCTCTGTGGCTCATTTGGGCACTCAGTTTCCACCTGTGTCCCCTTGTGCGTGTTCCCCTTGTGTTAAATAGACTGTCTTTATCTACCCTATCAATCCCCTTCAGAATCTTGAATGTGGTGATCATGTCCCCCCTAACTCTTCTGTCTTCCAGCGAAGTGAGGTTTAATTCCCGTAGTCTCTCCTCGTAGCTCATACCTCTCAGCTCGGGTACTAGTCTGGTGGCAAACCTTTGAACCTTTTCCAGTTTAGTCTTATCCTTGACTAGATATGGACTCCATGCTGGGGCTGCAGCATGGAGTGTGTGTGTGTGTGTGTGTGTGTGTGTGTGTGTGTGTGTGTGTGTGTGTGTGTGTGTGTGTGTGTGTGTGTGTGTGTGTGTGTGTGTGTGTGTGTGCGTGCGTGTGTACGCCGCCACGAACACATCCAGCACAGGTCCCCTCTGCACCGCTTAGCGTCCCAGCCGCCTGACACGTCCCACGTGACCTAGCTCCCCCTCACCCTAGATAACGTGTTGAGAGCCGAGGCCCTGGAGAACGTTAGTCACGAGGGGAGGGGGGGGGGAGGAGCCTTTGGGCTAGGTGGGGGGGGGGGTGGGGTGTCACACCAACATGGCAGTCAGACCAGCCGGAGATGGACCAATAGAGAAGGGGCAACAGGGCCTTTCACACGCTGTATATCTCCTGGCACACACCACACCGAGGACCACCTGGCACTGAGGATCCTAAGGATCAGCTGGCACCGAGGACCAGCTGGCACCAACGACCCCCGGGGATCTCGGAGTATCGCCTGACGCCAAGCATCCTGCCGGCGACAGGGAACAAGAACTGCCTGGCCTTGTCTGCCCCCAGTGCTCCCAGGGGTCGTGTGTCACCAAGCCACCTTAGCGTCTCATCTCCTCCCTCACCTAGAGAGAGAGAGAGAGAGAGAGAGAGAGAGAGAGAGAGAGAGAGAGAGAGAGAGAGAGAGAGAGAGAGAGAGAGAGAGAGAGAGAGAGAGAGAGAGAGAGAGAGAAAGAGAGAGAGATATCCCTGCTGGGGCACGCTGTGACCAAGCCTTCTTCCTGCTGGGGTGATGAGTAACCTTCCAGCGACCTTCCTGAAGTAGACAAGTGTTGGTGGGTGAAGAAAAAGAAGATGAGGTGTCGAGTACCAGGACGGGAGGATATCGATATCCACGCAGGGATTGGAGAGGTATCGATATCCAGTCAGACTGACCCAGGCGGATGGGAGGTTTGGTAAGGGACCCTTCATGTCCAGGACGTTCCAGGACGGACGTTCCAGAGGCCATCAGCAGGGTAACTCAGTGTCCCCTCCAGCATCCTGAGCATTATGGCTCCCCCCACAGCGTGGACGGTGGAAACCCCAGTAAGAGCAGGAAGATCTGGTCACATCGTTGATGAGGAAGAGAAGGCCTGGCCCCACCAAGAGGCCGTAAAGACCGAGCATCTTTTGCCCAAACTACGTTGACTCAACGTTCAATAAACGCCGATAACATTGGCCCAACGACACTCATGTTCCCAGTGGCCACAAGAGCTAAGAATGGCGTTGAGATCAACGTTATCGAAGTAGATGACGTTGAACTGGCGTTGCTCTTGGATATTGTGGCCACTGACGTCTGCCCCTACCCATGGGCTGGACCCTGCGTGCCCCTGCTGCCCTCTCCTGCCATAGTGGAAGGCAGCTCGAGCAGCAGCAGGAGAACAATGGCACGATGAAGATGGCCATAGAAGACTGACGCCAGCGCTTAGCGAATATAATTAGCTGGGAATGTCTAGGAAAAAGAGAAGACGAGACAGGGGAAAGAGGAGGAGGAGGGGGGGAGGGGTCGAGAGTGTAGAATACAATGGCACGTAGGAGATGTAGGAGGGAAGGTTTGAGAACTGTGGAGAAGTGATAGAAGATGGGATGAAGCGGGAGAGGCTGAAGTAAAGATGAAGGGAGGAGGCTAGAATGAAGAGGGATAAATTATGAGAAACAGGAAAAGATGAGAAAATGACAGCGGATCGCAAAATTGGCCGTATTGTCCCGTTTTCTGCTGTGGGTCCTCTGGTAGGTGTCGAAGAGAAGCACCGCTGGCGAGTTTGTCAAGGCAAGTGATTGGAAGTAGAGATGATAACCGCACGAGGAACAACACATTATGATAACAAGTGTGTGTGTGTGTGTGTGTACTCACCTAATTGTACTCACCTAATTGTGCTTGCGGGGGTTGAGCTCTGGCTCTTTGGTCCCGCCTCTCAACCGTCAATCAACTGGTGTACAGATTCCTGAGCCTATTGGGCTCTATCATATCTACATTTGAAACTGTGTATGGAGTCAGCCTCCACCACATCACTTCCTAATGCATTCCATTTACTAACTACTCTGACACTGAAAAAGTTCTTTCGGAGTCAGCCGCTGTGTGTGTGTGTGTGTGCATTTATTATGCACCCCATACCCATCCCGTGGGCGGGGCTGGAAAGTGTTACAGAGACACATATAAAAGAGTTCCGGAAATGAACCCCATAGTTAGTTTAGCTAAGCAATTAACAATCTAGTGAAACTAGTTCCACAACTTTTTTTTTAATACGCACATGCATGTATGTACATAAAATATACATATATGCAAGAATATATCTGCAACTGAAATATATTTCAGTTGCATATAGTCCTGGGGACCATTCAGGTTTGTTAGCATATGCAAGAATATATATATATATATATATATATATATATATATATATATATATATATATATTTATATATATATATATATATATATATATATATATATATATGCATATTATATTATATAAAGGCGGGATCCAAGAGCTAGAGGTCGACCTGAAGGCACAAATAGGAGCCTCAGGCTAGAGTCTCACGCGTTCAAATGGCTCCATCCCCCCCCCACCCCCCATCGCCCCCCCAACCCCCCCCCCCCTGGCTGTCAGACTTCATGCCACCAGAACCATTCTTGAGTATCCCGTTCACTCAAGTGGAAAGGTCTACCAGTCAAATCACTGACAGGTCGGAGGGGGGGGGGGAAGGGGGGTAGTAGTTAAGCGGTCATGGGTGGCAAGAGTTAAGGGGTCAAGGGATAAGAGTTAAGGGGGGTATGGAGGGATGAAAGGGGGGGAGGGTAGGGGCAAGACCTAATAGAGAGAGAGAGAGAGAGAGACAGGTGGTGTTGACAAGTACCTGGTAATAGGGATGCACGAGTTAAGGGATTCAGGGATAAGGGAGTTAATGGGGCATGAAATAAAAACTAGTTGGGATAAGGTAGAGAATTAAAATTAATTGGGATAAGGCTTCGAAACTGTTAGGGATAATGAATAAGGGTTCGAAACTGTCAAGGATAAGGGGCAAAGGTTCGAAACTGTTAGGGGATAAGGGGGTGGGCTGAGGCCGCTGTTGGTTCATGAAGCGGTATATTCCCCCTGAGGAAAATCAACAGAGTGGGAGGACCCGACACGGGTTAGTGGTACGGCGAGTGACAGACTGACACCTTCACTCAAGCTTAGCTTTATGGCCCCCCCGCCCGCCACTTTTTGGCCACCCCCTTCCCCCTTAACCCCCCTCAACCCCCCTCACACCCCCCCTCACACCCGCCATGCTGACATGTTGACATGGCAAGTTGGTTTCTGACCCCGCCGCCCCTCCTCCCTCCCTCTCTCTCTCTCTCTCTCTCTCTCTCTCTCTCTCTCTCTCTCTCTCTCTCTCTCTCTCTCTCTCTCTCTCTCTCTCTCTCCACGTCATTTACTCACCTAAATTGGTTACATTCACACATGCCTCTTGTCAACAACGGATACATGGCCCTGTGGTGGCAAGCAGGTGGCACTCTCCCGTCCGTGATTTCCCCTTCTGGGTGCCACTGGGTGCCAGAGGAGCCGCCCCTGGCGCCGCTATTCACTATAACGAGCACATGTTGAAAATTTCATTAGTGTTCTTGCTGTTATTGTTATGTTATTGCTTGTTTGCTGATGTTCATTGGATTTTATTGATGTTCTTACCGAAGTTGTTCTTGACAATGTTACAGTGGCTGTTCTCGACACACTAACTATTCTTCACAAACAATATTAACACGAACGTTAAGCTTCTTTATTTGATCCAAGACGTTACTAATCTCTGGAAAAAGAATTCCATACCAGCCACAACCTCAACTACCCCTCCCCCCCCCTCCACCCATATACTTTTTACTGCCATAGACCTCTGACGGTACACATTGCCATCGTTGCCATGGTGACCCAGACTATATAACGTATATGTTCATCTAATCTCAAACCGTACCACTCAAATTGTCACTCCGTCGAAGCCACGTTGCGCTCCATACAAAGTTTGGCAGTCACTGCTGTCGAGTTAGAAATATTTTGATGGTATAAAATCATAAATTTGTCCCGGGACAGATATGAAGAGAGATTGGGTCCAAATCTGCCCGAGGAAATAATTCCTGAGGCGACCAGGAGGTATGGCAGAATGGATAAAAATAGACCCACGGACAAATAGAAGTGGGGGTGGTTAGCGAAGGTGGGTAGGGCCACACACAGCCCTTAGAGGGCCATCTTCCCGAGGGCCACCTCTCCGAGGGCCACCTCTCCGAGGACCACCTCTCCGAGGGCCACCTCTCCGAGGACCACCTCTCCGAGGGCCACCTCTCCGATGACCACCTCTCCGATGACCACCTCTCCGAGGGCCACCTCTCCGATGACCACCTCTCCGATGACCACCTCTCCGATGACCACCTCTCCGAGGGCCACCTATAGGGGGCACAAACGTCACGACTCAAGAGCTCTGTATTTACGAAGGAGCCGCCACCTCGTCTCCCACTCGGACCAATCTCTCAAATGCCATCATTCACGCTGGAGGAGGCCACGATACTCCACCCTCCACAAGATTCACACAATCAAGATGATTCACCGCCAAGGCTTTAAAGACAACCTAGCGTGATACGGATATTGTAGATTTATTAATATTTTGATAGAAACAGTCGTAACTTGATACATAATTTAATAAGGAACGTCTCAGTATTTTCCCTGAAACATGATAGAAACTGCATTTTAGAATTATGCTAAACTAATGCAGGTTTGAAGAATATACGCATGCAAGAATGAAGCATAAAGCAATGCTAAGAATGAAGCATAAAGCAATGCCAAGAATGAAACATAAAGCAATGCCAAGAATGAAGCATAAAGCAATGCTAAGAATGAAGCATAAAGCAATGCCAAGAATGAAGCATAAAGCAATGCCAAGAATGAAACATAAAGCAATGCCAAGAATGAAGCATAAAGCAATGCCAAGAATGAAGCATAAAGCAATGCCAAGAATGAAACATAAAGCAATGCCAAGAATGAAGCATAAAGCAATGCCAAGAATGAAGCATAAAGCAATGCCAAGAATGAAACATAAAGCAATGCCAAGAATAAAGCATAAAGCAATGCCAAGAATGAAGCATAAAGCAATGCAGGTTTGAAGAATCGTCTTAAGGGAGATAATCTAATTCAATTCTAGATATAAATTCCTTGTTCAGAACCACTTACGGAGAGAGGTTGGCAGAGTCAGCCAGGAACCCACGGTGACACAGGCAGTGGTCAGACACCCACCATGAAACTTGGGGGAACAACACTTCCAAGTTTACAAATGAACTTGAGGTTGAGCGGTAAAATATTCCCTTAAAGAGAGCACAGCCAGAAGAAATATTCCCAGCATGGCGTCAAAAGCCTACCAACAGATCAAATAAAAATGGCAGTTTCAACGTCGAAGTTTTTCGATTATTTTTGAAAATAAATCTTTTACACTCTTGTCCTCTCTCTCTCTCTCTCTCTCTCTCTCTCTCTCTCTCTCTCTCTCTCTCTCTCTCTCTCTCTCTCTCTCTCTCTCTCTCTCTCTCTCTCTCTCTCTCTCGCTCTCACTCTCTCTCTCTCTCTCTCACAGCCTTCCCCTCAAAATACTAGGTCATATCTCACTCTTCCGGTCAATAAATTCTCCAGTTGACTGAGAGGACTCGTATTATCTAGATATCTCGACCGTGTTAGTAAACAGAGACAGAGTGACCCGCCAATGGGGCTCCAGGAGACCCCGTTGGCCTCCACTATTTGTACCTTTGGAAACGTTGAGTTATTAAGTATAAGTCGGATCTAAACTTCCGGTATATACTTGTGTTTCACTGGCCAAATGTTCTATATGTTGCTTGAAGAGAGAAGCATGTGGAGACATGATTACCACATACAAAATTCTTAGGGGCGGGACAGACACAAGACAGACCTTAGCATAGGTGGTACACGAACAAGGAAAATACAGGTGAAACTAGGAATCCGAATGAGCCTCAATTATAATGTTTTTTCAGTGGTCAGTGTATTGAACAAATGGAATGCGCTAAATTGGGGCGACAGACTCCGGAAACAGTTTCGTATCGATTAAAAGTCGAGAGTTCGGGACTCGAACACTTAATACAGTCTTCTACAGTCCCTGGTGAGGACTCACGGCCGCTCCACCGGCGGCTTAAATAAACAGTAAAGCAGGCCCGTCGAATACTTCGGAGGGATCCGGCCGTCTCGTCTGCACACGCGGCCCCTTACAAGGAACTGGTTTGTAAACACACTAACATACATCCAATATCGCATGTATGAAGATCACAGGCTGCGTCTGCCCTCAAGATGCTCATTAGGTTATTGTCACCCCCACGCTCCTGGCACTCCAGTTGTCACCCCCACGCTCCTGGCACTCCAGTTGTCACCCCACACTCCCGGAGAGCGTGCAGAAAACCTTTACTGCTAGAATCCTCTCAGTAAAACATCTAAAATATTGGGATCAACTAAAATCTTGAACGCAGGCGGGAGAGATACATAATAATTTACCCGTAGAAAATAATAGAGGGGCTGGTTCCAAACCTGCACACAGAAATAACACCACATGAGACCAGAAGGCATGGCAGGATGTGCAGAATACCCCCGTTGAAAAGCAGAGGTGCAACAGGTACTCTGAGAGAGAACTCTATCAACATCAGAGGTCCGAGACTGTTCAACACGCTTCCACTACACATAAGGGGCATAACTGGCCGACCCCTCACAGTGTTCCAGAGAGAACTTGATAAATACCTCCAAAGGATACCTGATCAACCAGGATGTGATTCATACGTCAGGCTGCGAGCAGCCGTGTCCAACAGCCTAGTTGACCAGTCCAGGCAACAAGGAGGCCTAGTCGGGGACCGGGCCGCGGAGACGCAAAGCCTCGAAACCATCACAAGGTAAAAACAAGGTAACCAGGTGTTATCCGCGGTCCTCAGTCCTGCCGGAATGGGTAGTGAAAGCGAGAGGTGAAGGTGAGAGTAGTGAAAATGAGAGGTGAGATGGAACACCATCAATTAAAAAATGAACCAATTTATGACCAAAAACAATTACGTTGTCCCATAAGGAAAATATGAATATGAAACACGAACCAACACACATCGCCATGGCGGAGATGTTGCTGTGGAGGCTGAGAGTTCCTCTCAGGGATAAGATGCTGATAGAGGCTGCAGGGATGCTCACAGATGAACATCACTCTCTGTCTGACTGTCTGACTGTCTGTCTGTCTGTCTGTCTGTCTGTCTGGCCCTTTCTCCCACATGCAAATGGTATGATAATAAACTTCCGTACATCTTATTAAAGGCTCCAAGCTAGGGAGCGGCGGGGACCTCACTCCCAGTGGGACTGGCTCCCATACACGTACGTCAGACCAACAGCAGGCCAAGAGACACCGTCCCTTCTCCAAACTCAAAGTAATTACCTTCCTTTACAACAAGCCATGATGCCTCCTTATCTACACGATATAAAAAAACCAAAGATAAAAATCGAACAAGATAAAGGTGGCTAAAGTGGTCCTTGGAACAAGGGTCTATTAACGAGCTTACGAGTAGTTTAGGGTTGTTAGGCGCCATTACTCCCAGCATCCGACGCCGAGCCCAGATACTGAGGGCTTAATGGGCGAATAATCGATCCTTATCGGGGGGACGGTTATTGTTAGGCTAGGGTTGGAGGCTGGGGTTGTTTGGAGGTATGGTTGTTGGAGGCTGGGGTTGTTTGGAGGTATGGTTGTTGGAGGCTGGGGTTGTGCAAGCCGAATTTCTGGATTTAATCAATAGATATTGGCCGCTGGGTAGATAATTACCACACATCAATTGATATGAGAGATCACGATTGAGAAAGGGTGGCACATGATCCCGTCGGTCATCTTCCATGAAGGGATCATGTCTCTGTTTATTCCAGGTGAAGAGGTGACAACGTTCTCCCTCATCACCTCCAAGGCTACCAGGTGATAACCAGCACGAACCAAACTCTCACAAGTCAAGCCTGGCCCAGGACCGGGCTTCGGGTGCCTCTCAGGAACCGAAAACTCCCAGAACCTCATCCTTCAAGAACCTCGAAGTCTCAACTCTCTCTCTCTCTCTCTCTCTCTCTCTCTCTCTCTCTCTCTCTCTCTCTCTCTCTCTCTCTCTCTCTCTCTCTCTCTCTCTCTCTCTCTCTCTCCTAAGATTCACTAGAGTTAGGGCTTTTTAGAAAATAATACCAAAAGGAGATTGGAGAGACTTATTGGAGATTTTCTATTCAGAAAGAAGACAATACGAAGGTAACAAGGACAACCACACCCGTGGGCCCTAAGCCCATTAGTGGTTCAGACAAGCCCAACTGTCACCAACTTACAAGCCTCTGCCTCTTACAAAGAGATGAGGGGGGGAGGGAGGGGTGGGGAGGCATTCTTTCGCTATAGTTCAGTGTCATTCCAAATATTTTCGTGTGTGTGTTGGGCTTAGGACGGCTCCTGGCATGAGCGCTGATCACACGAAGGAACACGAACGATGTGCTTAGACTCTGTCGCCTTGAAAAACACAAGTTTGATATAATTTGGTTATCAAATGCCCTTATTGTGATACCACTGACCACCCTGATTGGTCCTAAATCAAGCCCTGACCGATCCTGCTCGGACCTGGTCAAGCCTGCCTGATCCTGGTCCGCCCTAACAAAGACAGCCAATAAGAGCGAGACAGGGTGAGGGTTTATTAGAAACGGTAATGTGATCCTAGTCTTAATTTAAAAGAAAAGGGAGGGGTAGTGGGGGGGGCACAGGGGGAATGTGAAAGGGAAGGGAGGGATAGAGAAGGTGGAAGGGGGAAGACAGATGATGCAACAAGCAGGGGGCCACAGGCTGCTGGTCTAGTTAACTAACCGCTACTGCATTCCTCTACTTGCTCTTTGCTCTTGTTAAGATCCTACCACTAAGGGTAAATGCCAGGTCAGGGCAATCAGAACAACAATATCAACACGAGGTATGATAGGCTACATAAGCAGCAACTTTACAAGAACTTTACATCACTGAGGCAACGGACACGACCACACTAGTCCACGGTTTAACAGGCAGCGCTACAAGGCCAATGGAAGCAACATTTTACGAATGGAAAAATACAGGGAGTACCAAACAGAAGGGAATCACAAGGGTATGTAAACGAATGAGGAATACGTAAGAAGAGGTTAAGAGAGCGTTAGGGGAGAAGCATGACAAGCCAACGACCAGCATAAAACACACTGATTGACAGTTGAGAGGCGGGAGCAAAGAGCCAGAGCTCAACCCCCCGCAAGCACAATTAGGTATTTAGGCAATTAGGTAAGTACACTGAAGAAAATGTCTGTGATCAGATCAACTTATGCACGAAAAGGGGAACACATCTAAAATGGTCAGGAACGAGTTGTTAGCTCTTGGACCCCGCCTTTCTAACCGTCGGTCATCTCCTGTACTGATTCCCGACATAATTTTCCCCTGTCATATCTACATATATTTTTCTCTCTCTCACACATCCCTCCCGGATGCAGCCCTTAGCAGCTGTCTAACTTCCAGGAGAAAGAAACTCTGTCCATTTGTTTCTGCTTCGACCGGGAATTGAACCCAGGCCCTTAGGACTACGAGCTCAGAGTGCTGTCCACTCGGCTCCGAGACCCCCTGTGGTGTTGGTAAGTGTGTGCTGGTATGAGTGGGTGTTCGTACGTGTGTGCTTGAGTCCGTTCGAGTCCGCCTTCAAAGGATCCTGCGTTCCCCGCGGATTTGTTATTGTTTTCGCCGGAGGCGGCTAGTTTATTGTTCACCCCATACTCATCCTGTGAGCGGTAGCGCAAAAAGGATTACAGAGGGCACAAAAGGTCTTTATCAGACCTCAACAGGGATGATACATTAACAATTTCTTCTATCCTTCACATCTTATAATTATAATGACACTATTCCTTACCGCTTGCCCACGGTCGGCCGAGCGGACAGCACACAGGACTTGTGATCCTGTGGTCCCGGGTTCGATCCCGAACGCCGGCGAGAAACAATGGGCAGAGTTTCTTTCACCCTATGCCACTGTTACCTAGCAGTAAAATAGGTACCTGGGTGTTAGTCAGCTGTCACGGGTTGCTTCCTGGGGGTGGAGGCCTGGTCGAGGACCGGGCCGCGGGGACACTAAAGCCACGAAATCATCTCAAGATAACCTCAGGATAACCACGACCTCTCCTCGGGACATGCTCGCCCAAGCTGCCGCCGACCCCCAAGACATAGACATCAATTTAAACGAACTACTTAAAAATAAATGCTTAAATATTGCTTAAATACAAATAAAAAATTAGCATTAATATTCATTAGAATTTGGTGTATGGATAGGCCTAAATTAGGTAAGGTGCTTAGGTTCTCTTGGCAAATTATTTGGCCTGCAATCCGTCTTCATGCTAGGCTCGTTAAAGCAGCGGCCGACCTCCCCCCACTCAAGATGCATTCATTGACTCTTAACGTAGTGTGTAATAAAAATAGTTTTGTTCTCGTGTATACAGTATACATTAGAGTTCTATGTGTAGTTAGGTGTAGGTTAGGTTAGGTTAGGTTAGGTTAGGTTAGGTTAGGTTAGGTTAGGTTAGTTGTTTAGGTTCTGTTGCCAATTAGTTCCATTTCAAGTGCGTGAGTGAAGCATTTACAGCGGTGCCATTCGAACACTGCACGTAAGCGAAGCAATATCCGAGACAGGTTCAAACGATCTCAGTTGTGAGTCGTGTGTGTAAGTGTTTTATATTTATAAACCAGGGGGGGCTCTGGCCCCCGGAATAACAAGCATTTGGTCTTTATTTATGAGGACGGCAATAATATTGTGGAATTATGCAGCGTTACCCCTAAGAAAGGTCAGCCTGGGTGTTTTAGATCCGTTAATTAATAGAGAGACAGACAGGACGAGAAGGAAGCACCTTTGGATCACAGCTTCAAAAGCAGATAATAAATTAACATAAACACAGAAACATTCTAATTTGAGCGAATCAGAATTCGACAAAATATGGTGAGAATGCGCTTGTCTACATGAACGTACTCAAATGTGTCTGCGGAGAGCGGGCTCCAGCTCCTGGGCCCCTGTCTTGGAATATCTTTAGCTGTTGTTTAGTTTACTTTTGTTAATATTTATGGTTGCCGTAGCTTTATTGTTTAGTTCTTACATTCTTGTATGAATCAAATGGAAGATCTTTGAATTTTCTCCATTTTCTATGTGCTTACTGTGTATGAGGTGTGGGTTCCTTGCTGGTGCTGCATACTAACGGAGTGGTCTCCCATGTTCCTTTCCCGTGAACACGCTCGTGCGCTGTGTACACATGTGCAGTTGCCGTGTACACATGTGCAGTTGTTGTGTGCACATGAGCAGTTGGTGTGTACACATGTGCGTGTCCGTGGTCAGCTGATCGCGTGTGGGAGGAGGAGGTAGGAAGAGGAAGCAGCTGGTTAAGACGCCGTTATGAATACAATCCTCTAAGTGATGTCTGGCCCAGCTGGTGGGCGGGCCACAGTCAGGGGCCCCTCTACAACACTGGCACAGTCAGGGGCCCCTCTACAACACTGGCACAGTCAGGGGCCCCTCTACAACACAGGCACAGTCACGGGGCCCTCCTACAGCCCTGGCACAATCAGAGGGCCCTCTACAACACTGGCACAGTCAGAGGGCCCTCTTACAACCCTGGCACAATCAGTGGCCCTCTGCAACCCTGGCACAGTCAGGGGGCCCCGTCAACAACACTATCACCATCAGAGGGCCTCAACAACATTCACACAACCAGAGACACTCTCAACAGTGCCACGTCACTTAACATAACCTAACCCAAAGAAAACCGGCTTCTGCTAAGCTTGTCTTCCCCCCCCCCCCCTGGTGCTCTGTGATGAGGGCTTCCTGGTAAACACAGACCCCCGGAGCACCGCCACACGCCACCACTGTGCTACTGGGCTTCCGATCTAACTTGAACCCTTTGTTTCCTTCCTGGGTGGTACTCCCTAAGCCCATTTTTGTAAGAGGCTCGTGTGTCGGACCATGGGAATTTATTTCTAATACTCGAGAAACGTGCTGTCTGTTCTCTCTCTCTCTCTCTCTCTCTCTCTCTCTCTCTCTCTCTCTCTCTCTCTCTCTCTCTCTCTCTCTCTCTCTCTCTCTCTCTCTCTCTCTCGTGATTTCCGTCCTTATGGAGTAGAACTCTAATAATTCTGTTTATTAGGAAGGATTTTCCTTCACTAAATTCATGCTTTCTAGGCCTAGTAATACTGGTAGTTACTATCTTCTACATTAGGCCTACCCAGGGGCCTGACGGCTGAGTGGACAGCGCTCGGAACTCGTAGTCCTAAGGTTCCGGGTTTGATCCCCGGCGGAGGCGGAAACAAATGGGCAATTTCTTTCACCATGATGCGTCTGTTCACCTAGCAGTAAATAGGTCCCTGGGAGTTAGACAGCTGCTAAGGGCTGCTTCCTGGGGATGTGTAACAGAAAGGAGGTCTGGTCGAGGACCGGGCCGCGGGGACGCTAAGCCCCGAAATCATCTCAAGATAACCAAGATAGCCATGTTTCATCAGTCTGGAAGTTCTTTTTTTCCGGTGAAGAGTTGAATACCTTTTCTTAATGCATGTTATTAGTTCACTATTCAGACACAACTTGATTTGTTGTTAATGCCTCTGTAGATCATTTGGGTGACCTACTGGCTCCACGTGTTCCCTCGTGTTCCTGAACCAATCACCATATATATTATATCTTTGCCACGTATATTCCCTTGGTGATTTTGCATGTGGTAATCATGTCTCTGTTTGACTATTTTCCAATAACGTGAAGTTGAACTTATTTAATCTTTCTTCGTAAGTTATAATTGAGCATTTCTCTGGACATATAAGATCTAAGCTGTGTGTTAACGTAATAGCAGCTAAGGACCCCAAGCAGAGATGCTGCATATTCCTAGAGTGGTCTGACATATGTGGTAAACAAGATCCTAGATGACTCCGTTATCCTGCTTTTAAAAGGCCTTGTTTCGTAGGCCAGCTGGACATGTTTATAACCCAGAATGCGTACTCGAACGATGACGTGTATTAATTAAATCATCACAGTCATCAAAGAGATTTACTTTTTTAGAAGAAATTTGTTTGGCCTTAGTCGTATACAGTACATAACGCAAACCTCGTCTGTCTGTCTGTCTGTCTGTCTGTCTGTCTGTCTGTCTGTCTGTCTGTCTGTCTGTCTGTCTGTCTGTCTGTCTGTCTGTCTCAGCACAACAACGTCCACTAGTGCATTCCCCCCTCTTGCATCAGTAGCTTGGTTTCTGACACGTCCGGCCCGCTTCCGCCTGGGGGCAGTGTGTGTGTGTGTGTGTGTGTGTGTGTGTGTGTGTGTGTGTGTGTGTGTGTGTGTGTGTGTGTGTGTGTGTGTGTGTGTGTGTGTGAGTGATGGGGGGAGGGGGGTTCGTCTCCCCTCTGGTGCTGGTGTTGAGAGCGGCCTCACGTCGCTACACCACAGCCTCGCATACGCAAATTCCTCTACTCGGCTCTTTTGATCTCGGACTCCCACGCTTCAGACGCCGGGTGCCGCCTCTGAGAGAGAGAGAGAGAGAGAGAGAGAGAGAGAGAGAGAGAGAGAGAGAGAGAGAGAGAGAGAGAGAGAGAGAGAGAGAGAGAGAGAGAGAGAGAGAGAGAGAGAGAGAGAGAGAGAGAGAGATAGAGAGAGAGAGAGAGAGAGAGAGAGAGAGAGAGAGAGAGAATGAGAATGAGAATGAATACAGGAGTCTTGCCCTGGTTGTATTTCTAATTACTGTTATGCATGCTGAATCAGTCCGTCCTCTTGCGGTTCCCCAACGTCAAGAAACTACCACACTAAAGTGCCCTTATCCTACATATCCTAACCTACCAGAGGACCCAAAACAGAAAAAACGGGATAGTATGTCAATTTCCGGAGCCGCTGCCATTTGTCCAGTACGTCGATTTTTTGGCCTTAGGATGATTATACGTCACGATACGACGTGGTATTTGGAGGACGGGTTGACTAAATAGGCTTAAGTGACTTGAGCATGGCTAGGTACTGACAGCCGGGGAAGGTTGTTGTTTTAGATTCCGCTACTAAGAACAAAAGTTCCAAGTAGCACGGGCTATAGTGAGCCCGTGACACAGGGCGGGGGGGAGCCCTGGCACAGGAGCGGGGCTGTAACTAGCCGGGAAGGTGTGTGTGCGTGTGTAAGTTCATACACCCTCCTGACCCAATGTGAGACAGGTCCTGTGTACACTAACCCATCCTAACCCCTTTCGTAATTAGATTAACATCTAAACTGGAGAACATGAACCCTGCACATAACTATAGCTTTGTGGAAACTTATAAACTCCCACGTGTTGACTAGAAACCATTTTACAATCATCAACCCATATTTGTGTTTATATTTGGATTTTAGGCTTCGGGACAGGTGCTACAGTTGGTTTGTGGCGACTCAAGGCCCGTTTTTTTACCGGAAACCGGTCCGTCAATTGTTTTACATCCGGGACCCTGAGTTAGGCCTACTGCTGAGTGCTTAGGGGGCAAACAGAAATGACGCCAAGTCGTTGTTTGTCTGTTTTTAGGCCTACCTGAAGCTTGCCAAAATTCTCCCTCATCTAATTAGTCTATCCTAGATTTAGTATAGTATGTTTTTTTTTTTTGTATTACTAGGCCTACGTACCTGGGTGAGAATGTTTCTCTAGTGCAGCTGTGGTAGGGTATATAAATAGGCCTATGTTCGTATGAGCTAGTGTAGCCTATTCAGACCGCTCTGTTTTATACGTATACACTACGTATGCGCGAGCATACATGTGCGTTTATATACATTAGCATATGTACACGTGTGTATATATGTGAGCATATGTATACGTATACATGAGCATGAATGTGTGTGTGCATACATGAGCCTACATATACGTGTGCGAGTGTAGCTATACATAAGCAAGAATGCATACATATTAAGGGGTGGTGGTGCCGGTGCTCAACACACCGTATGTTAATACGGTCCAACCGGGTGTGCTGTGGCACAGTGCCCCCTGACTAATGGCACTCTCCTCGACATGCTGCTGGCAGTGCCACGAGTGCCACGCCACTCACAAGACACTACAGCAGACATCTTTCTTCGCGTCGGACACAACACCATCCAAAAAATGCCTCGCCTGCCACAGTGCCACGGTAAATGTACTGTACTTCACCGTTACTACAGTGCCACGGCTAGTGCCCAATCCCTCAGCGGGCACCGCAACTCTATACCCTTGGCACAGCCACGTTCCAATGTGCTGATATCAGGCGAGGGAGCCAGAGGGGGAGGGGAGAGGGGGGAAGGATACACCGCCCTAACAGTCCGCCTTCCGTTCTTCTCTGTCCACCAAACACAATATGTTATTTATCAATATTTACTTTTGTTTGGTAACGATAACGTTTAAAAACGTCAAAGAATCATTTTCGTCTTTGTTGGGCTCTCTCTCTCTTGTTATTACCACAATGTTTGATCATAGACCATTCAAATCGTATGCTATTCAATTTACGTAAAAAAAAACTTTAATTTAACTTACACACCTGTACACCTGTTCAGTTCAACCTCGTAAGGTGTTACAGGTACACTACCACCACCTTCCGGAATCAGTGACTGGCTAGAAACAAAATCTCACATCAACTTACAACATTCATATTTTCATGTCTTCATAATTGTGTTTTGTAAACTTAGGCTACAACTGACATTTATACATTAGCCTAGGCACTGGGACCCAGTGTATTTATGAGCAGACATACAGGAGAGAATGGGTAGGGAGAGGAGAAGGAATAAATGATGCGGAGCAAGGAAGAGGAGGGGGGTAGGGAGCAAGGGAGATGTGGGAATAGTGGGTAGAGAGCAAGGGAGAAGAGGTAATAATGGGTTAGGAGTAAGGGAAAGGAACAAAGAATGGGCAGTGAGCAAGAGAAGAATGTGACATTTGCAGCTCCGCCTCCAACACATATACCATAAGTCTACCCGAGGCCTGAGTGGAAATTCCTAAAGCCTACCTTAAGTCTCAGCCTTAACTCTACCTTAGCCTACATGGAGCCTACATGGAACCTAAGTGAACCCTTCCTGGAGCCCTCCTAGAACCTACCTAGAGGCTTTCCTGGATTTTGGATCCAGAACCTCTTCCCAGCAATCTACAACCTATTTATTGCATTAGAGATGATAATACTTATATCTACTATGGATGGAAGTACAAAAATGGACTCTTGGACATACCAGAAAAATCTATGTTTTGTAGAGGTCTCGAGAAATATGGCAGCAACCAAACCTAACTTTTCCTAGGTCTAGTATAGTATGTGAATTTGCTAAATTAAGCCCAAGATTGTGCATGTTAGGCCTAGAATTGCCTATTTAGTCCTAGGACTGGTTAGTTTTAATTTACGGTTACTCTTTCACCTTTTGTTACCCCCTCCTTCAGGCTATAATAGTCCAGATTTTGTACATTTCATCCGCAGTAGCTATAGTTCCATTATTTGTATACGATTGGTTGATTGATCTGATCATTTGGTATAATGATTAGAGAGGCCTACAATGTTTATAACGTTTGTATAAATAGGTTAGTCTTCATTAACAAAATAAATATAAAATTTACACTGAATTGATCACGAAATGTTAGTAATTTATGCATATAATGAGCAGTGTGTCATTAGGCTACCTTAATTATAGGTCGTCAGGAGAGATGGACAGTGGTAAGCTAGTGTGGCACACTGTACTATGCGACCCCTCACTTGCTCACGGTAACCATCATTAGTTATGGCCTGTAACTGGATAGGTGACCACATGGATATAACCTCATCAAATCCAAGTGATCTTTAGGCTTTTTTTTTTGTTCTCACGACCCTGCATATATATATGTATTACTTAAAAAAAATATATATTATATATATATATATATATATATATATATATATATATATATATATATATATATATATATATATATATAAGTTAGCTCTAATAATTTTACTTCAAATTAAAAAGACTACGTCTAAAAGACAACATAAATATATGAACAAAATAGTGTATATATATTCGATAAAATTATTAGAGCTAACATTTACTATTATTATTATTATTTTTATAATTGTTGCACTGATTAGTTTTACTTGCAGGCTTACCTGCAGTCGGCTCCGAAGGTCCTCTAGCCCTCAGGTTAGGATCGCCTTGATCTAGCAGGCTGTTGCTTGGAAAGGCCCGCAGGCTTATATACATTACAACCCAAGATAGTCCGGCACTTCTTGACGACTTAGTGAATGATCTCCCACGAACCATTAAAGGTTCCAGACACTGTCCTACAGTCCTGGGCTAGACGGACATGGCCGTAGTCTGACATTATTCATATTATTCATTCCACTTATACATGGCGGTCTTCTCCTTTAAGGATAGCTACTTGTGAAGACGTTGCAGGTCCGCATCACACGTCATGGAAGGAAAGGATGGAGCCCACTAAGATGAGTAACCTGTTGTACAGTAGTTAGCACTGAGCATAGAACCTATTGGTTCACAACAAATAGGTCTCTAGGTTCGATTCTCGGCAGGGCGAGGAGTTTAGGAACTTTTCCTTACACCCTACTTTTGTTTACCTGTTGATGATTTCGAGAGTTCTTCTACCATAGCCTGGCCTGTGGCCAACCTTCCCTGGTGATTGCCCGAGTCAGGATTCATAAAGTACTTACGGATCCACTTACGAAACCTGTACATCTTTCCTCAATCATGACGGCTGTGTTTACATTTATTAAACAGTTTATGAGCTCCGAAGCCCTACGAGGTTGTTTATAACAATAATAACTTTGGGTTGTGGAGTGTCGAAGCTCGTAGATAAGTTTATTAAATGTAAACAAAGCCGCCATGATTAAGGAATGATGTACAGGTTTCGTAAGTGGATGGGTAAATGCTCGATGAATCCTGGATGTGGTCTATGAAGCTCTTTGTCTTCGTAACCCGGAGCCATCTCACCCTGGCTGATCCCGTCACCTCAGCAAATCTTTCACCCTGTCCATGGAGGACAGAAGAAAATGTATATATGCTAGTTAGCATTGTAAATGTGTGGCCACGTCTGTGGTAGAAAATAATAATAATAATAATCACCACAGCAGAAACGTGTACTGATGCCTATGCTTTCTTAGTAGTAAATAGTAATCTCCTATCCACTTGAACCAACGGGGATTATTGAACGCTGGCCATGGAGTAACATTTAACGTTGGTTGTTTTCACATATCCATACATTAAAACATTGATTGTAACCATGATATATATGTGCTTCAGTCTACAGTTTAGACCTATTGTCTTGTGTATGACCCTCTGTCCTGCGTGACAGTGAATACCACCATTATCCTCACTTTAATAAGACAATCAAAATCCTCAGATTACGCAAAATTGTAATTAATTTTGTCAATAAAGATGTTAATAATAATAATTTCACGTTGGTCCAGTAAACCCCGTCGCATACGTACGTGCTACAAGATTTGCAGATTCCAGATTTGAAAGTTGTTCTAAATGCATTGTAATTATTAAACAAAATATGATTAGGCTGCGATCAGATTATGGATACATTTCCACATATATAAACTGACTAGAACCAGCTGATAACTTGAAACATATTTAAATCTTGTTAAATAAAACGGAGCTTTAAATAATAATATATATATCCATGTAGGAAAGAACAATGTTTGTTTAATTGGTAATTTATGAAAATAAAGCTATCAAAAATTACAAAGAAGTCAGAAGCTTACATGTGCTTTATAAAGTAAAACAAACGTGTTATTTTTGTGACATTAACACAAGCAATCCGTCAAATTTCTTACCCCGGCTCTGAAAACTCTCCTGACCGCTAGAAATTGAAACTCCTTTCCAAAATTGTGAAACTGTATTGTGACAAGCTGTAATTACTAAACAAAAAATATAAATTCATCAACTCTTTAAAATACGACCGACCGATTGTAAGAAAATATTATTTTCTGTACATATCGCAATTTAAAGAAAATATATATTTTGTCCGCAGAAGAATTACAAACGCAATTAGTTATAGGACAGTTCACGCTGAAGCCTAGTTAACACGCCCGGCGTGTTAACTAGGCTTCCACAACAATCACTACTAAAAGCTCCCTCTGAACAGTAAATGAATACAACTTAAATCCGGGGAATACCACTTAAGGAACATTCTCACAACTGAACAACAATGCAATGTTCAAACCAGAATACAACACAAAATATATAAAAGACCCGGGTTTCAATTCTATAAAAGGGCGCCACACCACTGCCCTATTAACATCCCGCAGGTCATCCCAGCTCCTAGTTGTGATTCTCCAGCCTAGGAATGATCAGACCGGGGCCGCTAGGCAAACGCTGCTGTTGCATCCTTGCATTGCTTAGTAAGCCGGAGGTGTGTTTGTGCATCCCAGTATTACGTTGTTGTCTGAATGTACATACTATTATTATTAGTATTATTAAGTCGGTGTGCTTGTGCATCCTAGTATTAAGTCAGTGCGTCCTTGTGCATACTAGGAACAAGTTAGCGTGTGCATGTGCATTCTAGCAATACGTTATCGTGTGCTTGTGCATTCTAGCAATAAGTCAGCGTGTACTTGTGCATACTATCAATACGCCAGCGTGTGCTTGTGCATACTAGCAATAAGTCAGCGTGTGCTTATATTCTTTAAATAAGTGTTGAGATGAAAGCGTGACGCGCGCGCATTTTCAAACACGTTTTTAGCTTTGAGGTGAAAACATAGACCAGCATGAACCTAGATTAGATTTTGTCAGATTAACCTTAGTTAGGATAGAATATATTAAACACATAAAAAGCTTTGCGGTAACTTCTCACCAGAAGATCTGAAGCTCATTGTTGTGGATGTTAAAACGCAAGAGATGAAGGACAGTCTTGCACGTCACAATATGAGTAACATAACAAGTAACAACAATAATGAGTAACAAAGTAACCAAATACAAAATTTTAAAAGAAGGTAAGGTAAGGTAATTATCAGGATAAAGCACCAAGCCATTACGACTATATAGCACTGGGAAGGGGTCAGGATAAGGATTTGAGATGGGACGAGGGGGGGGGGGGGGTAAAAGAATGGTGAACTTGGGCAGTCGGGGGATTGAACGCCGACCTGCTTGAAGAGAGACCGTCGCTCTACTGTCCAGCACAAGTGGTTGGGTATTTTAAAATAAAGTGAAGGCGCTTTGGTCTATCCTGGACCATTATCAAATTCTCAACTATTTATACCCATTACAATGCTGAAAAAAGAGTTAAAATTAAAATTTGTTTGTAAGTTCAACTTTGAACTTAAGTGGTCTGCCTAATTTCGTATTCTTTAATATAAATACCTACTTTTATTATACAGAAATGTGTTGTTCTTCATTGTTGGAACATATACTTTCCCCGGATGTAATATAAATTACCTAAGAAAACCATCTGGTTTTCTCTTCCTATGTGGGTGTACTTACCAAGATTTGTTTGGTGGTTGAGCATTAGCTCCCAGACCCTGCCTCTTCTGCTGTCGGTCTCCTCGTACAGTGGCTCCCGACCCCTGTGACTTCTTTTTAAACTATAAATAGTGTTCTTACCTAAAGTGCTCGCTTGTATGTGTATGTGTGTAGCTCATTATGCACCCACAGACAGTGCCTTAACACGCTCTCACTAGACTACGGCACCATTTGTCCACGTAGGAGGCGCACCCGGAACTGGTCAGCCTCGGCGGGTTCCTTCAGGGACAGGCCCGCTGTGTATGGAAGTCACTCCCCCGGGCCTAGGCCCGCTGTGTATGGAAGTCACTCCCCCGGGCGTAGGCCCGCTGTGTATGGAAGTCACTCCCCCGGGCCTAGGCCCTCTTGTGTATGGAAGTCACTCCCCTGGGCCTAGGCCACCTGTATCGGGCTTTCAACACACAACAGTTGGCGTACTGGCGTACTCTTTACTGTTATGTGAAATGAAACATGCCCAAACGTCTTGTGCGGGAATCGAACCCCGGGAACTTTAATTTGTGAGCGGACTATGCTGACTACTGGGCTATAGAATAACCTACATAACTCCCCACTTGGGATGCTATAAAAGATGTAAAAATAATTTTGTTTCGTGATTGTGGCGAGGCGGTTGTAAAGCCTAATCATTTTGAAGAAATTAATGTACAAGTTATGGAATGGAACATTTAAAAAAAATTGCTTATAAAATGACATGGTTTGGTTACAAATGCTTCAATATACAGAAATACACACACAGATCATTTTGAAAATAATAAGTACATGGAAGAGAAATAATTGAGAGAGGAGAGAATTAGTCAGAAGAGACGTACTCACCGCGAAGTTGTTGTCACACTGCACTTGGGCCAGGTCCGGCACGTTGTAGATCTTGAGCTCCTGCAGCGCCCCCTGCAGGAGAGACAACCAGAGGTGTGTCAGCAACAGGTGCAGCAGCCGACGACACCCTACCATTACCACCACCATTGTCACCACCACACACGGCGGACCGCAACACCACTAATTATCTCTTCTTCAGATCACCTAAGTTATTCCGTTACGGTCTTAAGAGTCATTTTCGGGAGAGTAGCGACAAATTACTTTATTCCATGACGAGGCTTCAGGCGTCTCGTGTTGCTGTACTACTCAGGCTATGGTGATGATAGTTCACTACCTCTATTAACGTTCATTCCCCCTCAGTAGAGCATTGTATACTTGGTTGAGGAACCGATAATTTATAGTTATCGCATAATGAAATAACTTGTAATTTATTAGGGAGGCATATTTTGCGCGCGCGTGTATATTATACAGCCGGAACAATTAGCACATTGAACAAAACAATATTAGAAATATTGAGATGTTACATAGAATTATAAAGCTACAATCTATGTTAATAAAAATTTCAGTGCCAGGTTCATTTATAAAAGTGGCGAGGCACGGGGGATAAGGCACAGTAGGAGAGAGGGGCGGGGCGTGCGGAGGACAGAGCGGCCGTGCCCCAACGCGACCGTAGCCAGCAGCCAACTGAAGCAAGGAACTTTTGGGTACCTGAGCAGCATAAACACTCGGCCGACCCACGTCAAGAGCCCCCACACAGTTACCAAGTCATATATTCTTAAAGTGTTTAGTTTATTCCGACAAGTGGTTAATCCGAGTACACTTCCCGCTGCTGAGAGGCACCATCTGCCTCGCTAGCCAGACCCACTACTACTACACGTCCACGTGGATAATAATCACACTTGTAAATTGTTGTGATAGACAGTTAGGGCAGTTCATATACCACATGAGGAAAGTAATTAGCGATATGTGTGTGTGTGTGTGTGTGTGTGTGTGTGTGTGTGTGTGTGTGTGTGTGTGTGTGTGTGTGTGTGTGTGTGTGTGTGTGTGTGTGTGTGTGTGTGTGCAGGTGCTGCTCACCACCTGGGCACAGGATTCAGCTACAGACATCCGCCCCGGGCATGTTCTTACACCTTCTAAATAATAATTTTATTGCGCGCGTTTTTTGTGTGTAATATTATTGTGCTTGGTGATGAATGTCTCCTCTCATTTGATATTAGCATGAAAGTACATAATTAATATCGTCTCTTGTTTCATATGATAGACAAATGATTAAATAAAGACAGGCACAGGTATAGGCATTGAATAGACGCTTGTTTGAACGTTTTAACTCCCACCACACCTGCACAGGTAGGCCCACAGGTAGGTTTATATATAAATATATATATATATATATATATATATATATATATATATATATATATATATATATATATATATATATATATATATAACTGTAGTTCTGTTAACTTACAGATGAACGCGTCCACTGCCCATATTAGTGGGCAACAAACTCACAAGCAGGGATATAATCCCACGTCCGCATCGCTAACCTACATACATGATATCACCTAGACACAAACTGCATTTTTTTTGGCGTCAGGACGCACCCACTTTGACCGCTTATCTCCTGTCCATCTAATTTTACCATCCCATTAGCGAGTGCTTTATTCTTGACAAACATGCACTCAACCGCCTACCCTCCCAGGCCTTAACCTCACCTCCGTCTGGCTCTTTGGTACATAGTCATAACTAATTTTTTGTTTCGATTTTAGTTTATTTATTGTACAGCCAATCCTATATATATATATATATATATATATATATATATATATATATATATATATATATATATTCATCCTGTGGGCGGTAGTGGAAAAGGTTACAGAGGCACGTTATGGGTTCTGGAACAGAATCCACAAATTTAGCTAAGCAAGCTACTGTCTTGATAAGCTAGTTACTTAGTAACTAAAATATCGAGAGGTTGATGGTTTCACAATTTGTATGAACAATGCATACAACCTGTCCTCGGGTTATGTTCATTCCATCCGGCGGTCGACCCCCAAAGACGCTGTCATAAATTTGTATCATCCTGTTCATACGAAAAATTGAATTTTCTCAAATATTAATTAATATTATATATTAGCATATTGTGCGTATTTAGGCATTTGGTTCGGTTACGTGATTAGGTTCTGTTGGCGATTATTTGTATTTGTACAAATATTATATTATAATATAGGAGCAATATACTCCTATATTATATTATTAATATATATTTGAGAAAATTCCTGTTTTGAATGAACAGCATCTTAAAATGTATGAATGCGTCTGTGGGGTCGACCGCTGGATGTAATGGACTTGAGTCGAGGACGAGTTGGAAATAAGTAACCCTTAGCAGGCCAGCTGGAGGCTTAGGACCCTCGCACGAATATCCCTGCATGCATATATAAAAAAGCTTACTAATCCAGTTCTAGTCCTAAGCATAAGTCACCCAATATATAATAAAATTAGTTTACATCTTAGAAAAAAATAAAGTTTTCTGTTGCACCACATTAAAGCTCACTCACGTCAGCTGGTTGCCACATATATAGGCTAAAGCCTGACTAGTTAATGTTTACGGGCTATTCATGCCCATGCCACCTCTTGGGTGGCTTAATCTTCATCACTCTGATTAACGTTGTTGTTGTTATAGATTCAGCTACTCGGAACAAGTTCCAAGTAGCACGGGCTATGGTGAGCCCGTAGTGGACTTACCCGGCACAGGAGCGGTGCCGGCGTCTTATTAACGTCGGCGGTAGTTAATATTCGCGCTTCTGTCTAAGGCTGGAGTTATTATGGCGCGTATCGCTTAATTGGATTTACGAAAACGTATTACATTCCTCTTGATGCTCCCGGACGCAGGTTCGAATCCTCGTCACGGCCCTTGTGGTTTGTTCATTCCTCTTGAGTGTTATTTATGCTATGTCCAAGTTTCGTTGAGAGGATTAGGGGCGTCGTCGTGTTGATTAGAGTGCGGGCGCGCGCGCGTTCCTGTGTTTCATATAACCTTTGACATTGAGTGACCAAATATGATATATTTTCAATTTTTCTGTAAGCATCTTTTTGCCGAATTTCACGACGGTGAAGATGTACACCGCGACGGTGACCGAACACGGCGAGCTACGGTGACTTCCCGACGGTGTCCGAACACGGCGAGCTACGGTGACCTCACGACCACAAACTTCATTTCAATAACAAAAAATTGATACTATTTAACAATTGTTTAAATCGCCGGGAGAAAAATAATTCAACACTACGCTATTAACTAATAAATAAACAGTTAATACGCATTACAAAATTGTACGTTGAACATAATTTGCCTCGCGTGAGTTTAATCCCCAAATGCAGCTTTTTCCAAGATCTCGAAACTGAATATTACTTATTTTGTTTTGTGAGTAATGAAGGAAAACACTTTATTTTCTTTGCACGTTGACGCCTTTCCGATAAAGATGTGTATATTTTGTCTTAAAATATTGAAAAAACTTTATTTTGCCAAGCGAAACGGCAAAATAAAGTTTTTTTTCGAGAACTTTAGTTTTTAAAAATTAAAATTAGTTTGTAATTTTTTAAAAAATTAAAAAATTAGTTTTTAAATTAAACAAAAATATGGTTCCATACTACATTATATCTTTGATTAAAATACACTGTATAAAATTATCCCCTTAGAGTTTATATCAACGAATATGTTTTCTCGTCAATGATTTGGTGAACAATGATTTTCTCGAAATGATTTGATCCACAAGGGCCGTGATGAGGGCTCGAACTTACGCCCGGGAAGATCCCAGACGCAGCCTTAATCGACTAGGCCACGACATGGCAAAAAGAATTGTAACCGGGAGTTCCACTGATCTCACACGGAGGTAATGGTAATTACTCACAAGTGTAATGATTTGGTGTTTATATAGCAGAGTTGTTTAAGAAATATAAGAGAGCTGTACCTCTAGTTACAAGAGGGGGGGGGCCAACAGACTTACGGAAACAGACAGAAAACAACATTAGATACTCGGAGATGTATCTATATCTATAAAATGGATATTTCTTTGCGTATCTATTCAAGATTAAACATTACCAATTAAAACAGCGTCTGGGAGATCGACTTGAGAATGGTCCAGGACGGACCGAAACGTCGTCGTCCCTTCACCTTCTAGTGTGTGGTCTGGTCAACAGCGTCTGGGGTGCTCTCGGACGCAGGTTCGAATCCTCGTCACGGCCCTTGTGGATTTGTTCATTACCAATTAACATTAGCCTTCCGATTTAAGTACCTTATCTGTGTGTTTGACAAGATAATACATTACACAAGTTAAATTGTTTGTCTTACTGTCACCAGATGAAGACAGAGTGACGTGAAGCTGTTGACAGTGACGAGGCAGCCCGTCCTCTCAGTTGTCACAACGGACAGATAATGATGTACTAACTTACACGAACCTCACCTAACCGATGGTTCCCCATGCATAGCGAGCGTGAATGTTTGTAAGCTGTTATGATTAATGGTACGTCATATTTTGTCCGTTGGCGATTTTGACCTCAAAATGCGGCGTATTATTCAAGATGACAGGTTGGATGAATACAGTGTGTCAAGAAGATATTTATAGGGATGAAGATGCTGTGTCAAGAAGATATCTATAGTGATGAAGATGCTGTATCAAGAAGATATCTATAGTGATGAAGACGCTGTGTCAAGATGTTTATAGTGATGAAGACGCTGTGTCAAGATGTTTATAGTGATGAAGATGGTGTTGAGCGAAGATGTGCGGGTGTTGAGGGGTAAGACCCACACCATTACACAAATATATGACTGTGTTTCACATCAAAGCAGCCGCGGCGACCCAGCCGGATGTGTGAAGGTGTGGAGGAGCGGAGCACCCTACACACCTGCCTGTCGACATGATCAACACGACCCTTCACGCTCGGCACCCATGGTGCAACACGTGCATGAACAGCATCCCCGGGGACCGTCCCGCCGCTAATGATGCCTTAAAGAAGCATGGAGCATACCTGGAGCATACCTGGAGCATAGGATACCTGGAGCATAGCATCCCTGGAGCATAGGATACCTGGAGCATAGCATCCCTGGAGCATAGGATACCTGGAGCATAGCATCCCTGGAGCATAGCATACCTGGAGAGGGTTCTGGGAGTTCATCTACTCCTCAAGCCCGGCCTGAGGCCAGGCTAGACTTGTGATTTCAGGGGGGAAAGAAATAGCCTAAGCTACTCTATCCCTTTGAGATGTATTTCTTTCATGTCTCAATAAACATACTTGAACTTGAACTCGACTTGTGATAACTTGGTCCAACAGGCTGGTGCTTGGAGCGGCCCACAGGCCCACATATCCATTACAGCCTGGTTGGTCCGGCACTTCTTGCAAGGACCTATTTAAGTACCTTTTGAATACATCCACCTTTGTTCCAGGAATATTTCTAATGCTTGCTGGGAGGGCGTTGAACAGCCGAGGACCTCTGATGTTCAGTCTTCTCTGTTTGTGACCATGGCACCTCTACTCTTCACTGGTTCTATTCTGCATTTCCTTCCGTATCTTTCGCTCCAGTATGTTGTTATTCTGCTGTGCAAATTTGAGATCTGACCTTTCAGTATCTTCCATGTATATATTATTTGATACCTTTATCGTCTCCTTTCCAAAGAGTACATTTTGAGAGCTTTCAGACGGTCTCAATAATTTAGATGTTTTATCGTGTCTATGCGTGCCGTATATGTCTTAATTCGGAGATCTCTTCTACTCTGAAAGGGAAAGTGAGCCCCGAGCAATACTCAAGACGGGACAGCACCAGTGATTTACATAGTATTAGCATTGCTGTGGGGTCTCTGGATTTGAACGTTCTCATAATTCATCCTATCATTTTTCGCTATATTTGCTCGGTTACGTTCACTACAGGTCAGGTCGTAAGACATGATAATTCCCAGATCTTTTACATGTTGCTTTCTTTCTATGAGTAGGCCTGATTCTGTCCTGTACCCTGTGTTTCGTTTAACTTCCTCGTTTCCACCATACCTCAGTACCTGGAACTTGTCACCGTTAAACATCACATTATTTTCAGTTGCCCAATCGAAGACCTTATTAATATCTGCCTGCAGTTTTTCAGAGTCTTATACAGAGGAAATTTTAATGTTGATTTTTGTAACATCTGCAAAGGATGACACGAAGCTGTGACTAGTATTTTTGTCTATATCCAAGATAAGAATGTGCCCTGGGGTACAGAGCTTTTCACTGCACTTGGGCTTGATCTTATTTGATTGACCGTCGCTCTGCATTTTGTTTGACAGAAAATTGAAAATCCAACGCCCTACTTTACCCGTCATTCCTATTCACCTCATTTTGAGTGCTGTCACTCCATTGTCACATTTGTCGAATGCCTTTGCCAAGTCAGTGTATACAATATCTGCATTTTGCTTTTCTTCTAAAGCTTCTGTGATTTTGTCATAGTGGTTGAGTAACTGTGACAGATAGGATCTGCCCACTCTAAATCCATGTTGTCCTGGGTCATGTAGATCTTTTTTTCCCATAAAACTAGAAATTTGATTCCTAATCACTCTTTCAAAAACTTTTATTATGTGTGATGTTAGTGCAACTGGTCTATATTTTTTTCCGAAAGCTCTACTACCTCCCTTGTGCAGAGTAGCTATATCTACAGATTTAAGTGCTGCTGGTATCTCCCTTGTATCCAGGCTCTTTCTCCATATTACACTGAGCGCTCGCACTACTGGTACTTTACATATCTTTATGAATATTGAATTCCACGAGTCAGTATTCATAATAATGACTCATGGGATTGAACTCCGACCTGCATGAAGCTAGACCGTCGCTCTACCGTCCAGTCCAGACTTCAGGCAGGTTTGGGAAGTCTCTATGCTCTTACCCTGTCGTGGGGAAGAGTCGAGACACCAGAGTAAGTAGTTCGAGACGTTAGTCGATGATCTAGCCGGTGAAGAGTTCCGGACACCGCCGGCAACGTTTAGTAAACACGTCAACACGTCAACAGATGAGATGATGATTTAGACGGGGAGTTGACGGGGGCGGCGGTTGAGGGGATATTGGACCTGTGGAGTGGGAGACGGCATGCAGGCGTGTGGACCGTCTGTGGGGGCGTACGCGGCCTTCACCGCACCAAATGTGCACATGTACATACACACACACACACACACACACACACACACACACACACACACACACACACACACACACACACACACACACACACACACACACACACAGGGACAACCCACACACGTGCCTCCCTCATCCCACAAGTAAGGGCGACCTTCTCCCCAAGCAACTAGCCCCTCTCCTCCACTAGCCCCTCCCACACCTCAATACATCACGAAACAATGTGTATAAATTGGATAAGTTTAGATTTAGGAAATACCTGGGTAAATACTGGTTCGGTAAAAAAAAGGGTTGTTGATTTGTGAAATCAATTAACTCGTGACATAATATAAATAAGATCCCTTGATTGTTTCAGGCGTAGGTTAGACATATATATGAATGCGTTTGGGTGGATATAAATAGGAGCTGCCTCGTATGGGCCAATAGGCCTTCTGCAGTTTTGATTGGTTACCTGGCAACCCCTGCAAGATTCTCCCCAGACCAAAACCGCGCCCCAGTTTTGGGAGAGCGCGAGACCATTCTGAGGTCGCTGCTCTGAGGCAGCAACAGCCTGAGAGATCCACCTCAGTTATTCTCAGGAAAAGGACATAAGAATGACCCCCTCGCGCCCGTCCGCCGAGATAAAATACCAGCTATAACCAGTCCCCGGCGGCACGACCATCAACTTTTATATTTCTGTAGCAATGCTTCTTAAAAATATAGAAAGAACAAGGGAGTTTGTTTTGTCGACTGATCACATGGACTCGGCCGGCCACACGGGAGACCAGAGGTGACAGGTGTTGCTGTGCAATGGTCCCCAGTCATCCCACACCCGGCTGCCCCGCGCCACACCCAGCCAGCACCCAGCTGCCCCGCGCCACACCCAGCTGCCCCGCGCCACACCCAGCTGCCCCGCGCCACACCCAGCTGCTCCGCGCCACACCCAGCTGCCCCGCGCCACATCCAGCCAG
Organism: Procambarus clarkii; assembly: GCF_040958095.1. Classification (NCBI taxonomy): domain Eukaryota; kingdom Metazoa; phylum Arthropoda; class Malacostraca; order Decapoda; family Cambaridae; genus Procambarus; species Procambarus clarkii. The sequence continues at coordinate 18,981,423 of NC_091193.1, forward strand.
CACCCAGCTGCCCCGCGCCACACCCAGCCAGCACCCAGCTGCCCCGCGCCACACCCAGCTGCCCCGCGCCACACCCAGCTGCCCCGCGCCACACCCAGCTGCCCTGCGCCACACCCAGCTGCCTCGCGCCACACCCAGCTGCCTCGCGCCACACCCAGCTGCCCCGCGCCACACCCAGCTGCCCTGCGCCACACCCAGCTGCCCCGCGCCACACCCAGCTGCCCCGCGCCACACCCAGCTGCCCCGCGCCACACCCAGCTGCCCCGCGCCACACCCAGCCAGCACCCAGCCACCTGCTTCAGTCCCTCTCCTATGCTATGCCAGTTGCGTTTTCCCAGCCACTTCATCATCTATGGTGTCGCTGCCACAGCCCATCTTTCTATAATGGTGCTCAACCACTAGGGCTGATAAGGTTTGGATCCGTGAACTTCTCTGGGATTCAAGAGCACATGTGGGAACAGTCGACCAAAATAATCCTTAAAAGTACTATCCTTTTAAGAGGCTGGGCTGGGCGGACCCTCCTGTCTCTGGCTTCGCGTGACGGCTTCGGACGTGCCGAAGCCGGCACGCGACCGCCGTCACTAAGAGACGAGCTTCGGCTCAGTCGTTTTGGCTGGTGAGGCGGCGCCTTGAGGTCCTCCTCCTCCAGCATCGGGAGTGTGGGACGTGACCTGCACGGGTCTCTGGTCAGCAGGGTGAGGCTGAGGAACCTTCCTGGCCTCCTCCCGAGGGAGTAATAATGCTGCAGTATATCAATAAATACAATATTCCTCTAGAAGTAATGCTCTGATATTGGTAGTAATGGAAATAGGGGTTTGGGGAAATTCAGGGCACGCGTATGCCTCACTAGCGTGGGTGTCTGTGAAGCTGTCCTCCCACATACCCAGACCCACTCTAGTGTGGGTGTCTGTGAAGCTGTCCTCCCACATACCCAGACCCACACTAGCGTGGGTGTCTGTGAAGCTGTCCTCCCACATACCCAGACCCACACTAGCGTGGGTGTCTGTGAAGCTGTCCTCCCACATACCCAGACCCACACTAGTGTGGGTGTCTGTGAAGCTGTCCTCCCACATACCCAGACCCACACTAGTGTGGGTGTCTGTGAAGCTGTCCTCCCACATACCCAGACCCACACTAGCGTGGGTGTCTGTGAAGCTGTCCTCCCACATACCCAGACCCACACTAGCGTGGGTGTCTGTGAAGCTGTCCTCCCACATACCCAGACCCACACTAGCGTGGGTGTCTGTGAAGCTGTCCTCCCACATACCCAGACCCACTCTAGTGTGGGTGTCTGTGAAGCTGTCCTCCCACATACCCAGACCCACTCTAGTGTGGGTGTCTGTGAAGCTGTCCTCCCACATACCCAGACCCACACTAGCGTGGGTATCTGTGAAGCTGTCCTCCCACATACCCAGACCCACTCTAGTGTGGGTGTCTGTGAAGCTGTCCTCCCACATACCCAGACCCACACTAGCGTGGGTATCTGTGAAGCTGTCCTCCCACATACCCAGACCCACTCTAGTGTGGGTGTCTGTGAAGCTGTCCTCCCACATACCCAGACCCACACTAGCGTGGGTATCTGTGAAGCTGTCCTCCCACATACCCAGACCCACTCTAGTGTGGGTGTCTGTGAAGCTGTCCTCCCACATACCCAGACCCACACTAGCGTGGGTATCTGTGAAGCTGTCCTCCCACATACCCAGACCCACTCTAGTGTGGGTGTCTGTGAAGCTGTCCTCCCACATACCCAGACCCACACTAGCGTGGGTATCTGTGAAGCTGTCCTCCCACATACCCAGACCCACACTAGCGTGGGTATCTGTGAAGCTGTCCTCCCACATACCCAGACCCACACTAGCGTGGGTATCTGTGAAGCTGTCCTCCCACATACCCAGACCCACACTAGCGTGGGTGTCTGAAGGACAATACCAATTGTAAACAGATTATACGACACGTATAAAAGTAAAAAAAACTGGGTTCATATAAGGAATGTAAATACTGGGAACGTCCGAATACCGTGTCTGCTCTGCTTATACGGATATTTACTTGTGTAATATATATATATATATATATATATATATATATATATATATATATATATATATATATATATATATATATATATTATATATATATATATATATATATATATATATATATTATATATATATATATTATATATATATATATATTATATATATATATATATATATTATATATATATATATATATATATATATATATATATATATATATATATACATATATATATATATATATTTGAAAAACGTTTGTCAGTTTGCTTATTTGTTTGTCTCTAAAAAGTTGGAGGCCAAACGTTAGTGACTAGCCTCACCCAACCTTGCAGGGTGAACATCCTGGGGTATGGGATGAACATAGTGTCTCATTGGGGTCGGCATAAGTTAAATGCTTATACAAGTATTAACATTTATCGAGACCCCCTCATGCGATTTTAATGGAGTCAAGTGTGAAATATTTGAAGCGTTACCCCTAGAGTTTTTAATGATAATAAAAATAGATTTTTCTGAGAGACTCATACAGTTGTTTCAGTGCTTCTTAATAATAAATTTTCTGATAGAGAGAGAAGAGGGGGAAAGGGAGGAAGGGGTGAGCAGGGAAGTGGGTGAGGGGGAAGTGGGTGAAGGGGACAGTGTAAGAGAACTAAAGGGGGCAGTGTAGGGGGGGGGGGGCAGTAAATGAGAGGAGAGCAGCTGTACATATATCCCAGACGGTTACAAGACCCAGTACAAGACCCGCATCAGATGCCCCTAGAGGGATCTGACCAGCCCTGGCCGCCCCTAGAGGGACCTGACCAGCCCTGGCTGCCCCTAGAGGGACCTGACCAGCCCTGGCTGCTCCTAGAGGGACCTGACCAGCCCTGGCTGCCCCTAGAGGGACCTGACCAGCCCTGGCTGCCCCTAGAGGGACCTGACCAGCCCTGGCTGCCCCTAGAGGGACCTGAGCAGCCCTGGCTGTCCCTAGAGGGACCTGAGCAGCCTGGCTGCCCCTAGAGGGACCTGAGCAGCCCTGGCTGTCCCTAGAGGGACCTGAGCAGCCTGGCTGCCCCTATAGGGACCTGAGCAGCCCTGGCTGCCCCTAGAGGGACCTGAGCAGCCCTGGCTGCCCCTAGGGGGACCTGACCAGCCCTGGCTGCCCCTAGAGGGACCTGAGCAGCCCTGGCTGCCCCTAGAGGGACCTGACCAGCCCTGGCTGCCCCTAGAGGGACCTGACCAGCCCTGGCTGCCCCTAGAGGGACCTGACCAGCCCTGGCTGCCCCTAGAGGGACCTGACTAGCCCTGGCTGCCCCTAGAGGGACCTGACCAGCCCTGGCTGCCCCTAGAGGGACCTGACCAGCCCTGGCTGCCCCTAGAGGGACCTGACCAGCCCTGGCTGCCCCTAGAGGGACCTGAGCAGCCCTGGCTGCCCCTAGAGGGACCTGACCAGCCCTGGCTGCCCCTAGAGGGACCTGACCAGCCCTGGCTGCCCCTAGAGGGACCTGACCAGCCCTGGCTGCCCCTAGAGGGACCTGACCAGCCCTGGCTGCCCCTAGAGGGACCTGACCAGCCCTGGCTGCCCCTATAGGGACCTGACCAGCCCTGGCTGCCCCTAGAGGGACCTG
>NC_091193.1:18987562-18992562 GCF_040958095.1 Procambarus clarkii
TGTGTCTGTAACAATCGATCTATTAGCTCCTGGACCCCACCTTTCTAACCAATCTATATTTCCTCTATATCTACTACATACATTTTTCTGTCTCTGTGGCTAATGTGGCTATTCAGCTTCCACCTGTGTCCCTTTGTTCGTGTATCTCCCCGTGTTAAAGAATACATCAAACATTTACATAATACTAATAATGTGTGCGGGTGTGCACAAGCCTTTAAGAGAGATACTGTACACCTGTAAACCCACACAATACATTAACTTACCCTCTTCCCCCCTCCCCCCCCCCTGATGTGTACCCCAGAGCCCCAGCCACCCCCCTTCCCCCCCTGACACGCCCCACAAGTAAACAACCTCCCCACTCGTCCGGGGAACAAGAGGAGCCATTTAGAGGTATGTGTGTGTGTGGGGGCGATTCCCAGAGCTCCTAATTTGTGAATAGTGTTGGTTAGAATAGTGTGGCCTCACGCTGTCAGGGGACGGCGGCGGTGCCGGTCTGGCTAGTACAAAGCCCCACCACAACACAACACAACACAACATAAGCCGCGATGTTGTAGTAACTTTGTGGTTATGTTGTGTGTGTGTTTGCTGGGAATCACCCCCCCACACTTAACTATCCACCAACAGCTGCGTCGTTACAATTCCGTCGTTATTAGATCCTTTTTGCGGGGATTGTTGGGAGGGGAGGGGGGGGGGGTGGGGGAGGGAAGGATCCCTTCTACCAGTAGCCTCCAAAAACCTGGGTCGGAATAGAATTAATGACGTCACAGTGACGTCACACTCCTTGTCAACACCGTATACATGTATGATACTAAGTTTAATATCTTATTTTGGATAGGTTGGGTTAGGATATGATAGGATGAGATAGGATAGGTTGGGCTGGGTTTACTTAAAGTGTGACGATGACCAGCAGGAGTGAAAATTGCCTCAGGTCTTAGACCAGACTAAGTATTAGACCAGACTCCTGTATTTCCTGCCGCTCCGGGTCCTTATCCGTCGGTCAGCAGCGGTCAGCAGCAGGGGACCAAATGGTCTTATTGATGGGCTGGTGGTGAGGACCCGGGCCCCAGCCGTGGTCACGAGGTGTGTGTGTCCCTGGGAGGGACGGCAGCTCTGGCTGGGGACCTGGTGAAGGTTAGGCGTTAACCCTTTTGTGACTTCCTCTCTGACCACACCAGGGCACCCGCTGACCACACACACACACACACATGCCACCAGACTAGTCCCAGAACTAAGAGGTATGAGATACGAGGAATGGCTACGTAAACAAACCCACAAGGGCCGTGACGGGGATTTGAACCTGCGTCCGAGAGCATCCCGGACGCTGCCTTAATCGACTGAGCTACGACATGGTCAAAAGGAGTTGAAACCGAAGTTCTACTGAACTTACTGGATCCTGCAGCCTCTCCGAGACACAAACCAAGGTTTTACACAACTCCCCCCATGCACTCGAGCTATGTCAATAGGCCGTTCTCCCTCTTCGCCCTTACTTCAAGGGCGAAGTAGGGATGCAAGGGCGAATGAAGTTTCTTTCAGCCTGATGCACCTGTTCACCTAGCAGTAAATAGGTACCTGAAAGCTATAGACGGCTGCTACGGGCTACTTCCTTGCGGATAAGAATAAGAATAAATCACTGTGTCGGGGGACAGGAAGCCAGCGTGTATTCATACACTTATGGCTTTTATCGAGGTCATATATAGACCGAGAGGTCGTAAATGACCCATATATTCCTGAATACGACAGTGTCAGACCACGGAGGAAGAATTGAAACAGGAATTTCCTTAAGTACTTTCGTATGTTAATACATCTTCAGAAGGAGTCCTTCACTCCTTCTGAAGATGTATTAATATACGAAAGTACTTAAGGAAATTCTTGTTTCAATTCTTCCTCCGTGGTCTGACACTGTCACATTTTTAATCACGTGTTTATTTTTCGTGATTTACGCACATTTATGAATAGATTTAAATGTATTCAGGAAAAGTATGCATGGTGACGTATTCGGCTTTTATAATACATGGGAAAACGAAGGTTTTGATGTGTAATGAAGAACTAAGTTATTAAAAGAATAAAATAAATATATATGAATTGTAATTAATCCACAAGAAAATGATGGTGTGGTCTAAGTTAACGTTCTTATAAAGCGTTCCTCATCCGAACGTAATGTGCGTGTTTAGCCTAAGGCGTGGCCCTGTGCACGTCACTCGGTCAGTTTGGTTAAAGTTAGCACTGAATGGGTGATCGTGAGAACAGATTCGTCTTTGACTAAAGTTCTCGATAATCCTTCGCCTGACAGTTATAGTCATACGATCCTATAACGTTTATATAAGTTACCCAAAATTAAACTCGTTTTCTTTTAAAGCGGTTTTTGAAACAAAAAACGCGTTCCTAATGTTTGATGGGTGACTAACTAATTTAAAAGTTGTTCGTGAACTTTATAATAATAATTTTCGTTGTCAGTAACAGGAAGGCTGTTCTCAGCTTTGTATCGAGGAACCCTCTAGATAAACTTACTGACCTTACCCCGATGCAAGCCACAACAGTGTGCCTAACTCCCGGGTATATATTTAATGTTAGATGGACAGAGGCATCAGGTGAAAGATTTCTGCCTCGTTTGGAAATCGAACCTGAAATCTCAGTTGTGAACCAACAACAATATTGATTTCTGTAATGACATTCTTGGTGTATTTTAAAATGGAGTTTTTCCTTCTTTTCTTCAACAGGCTACAGCGAATAGGCTCTTCCATAGGTATAATTGGGTAGTAGAAATATTTTTTGGTTATTTGTCCCTTCTGTCAATCGCCTTAATTTGCAAGCTTGAAAAAGTTAGCTTTTTATACGTCGCATTAATCTTGAAGAATTATGTCTTGTTGACCTCAGCCTGTCAAGGTAGTGAAGGCCAGAATGTGGCCCACAGTTACGTGGCAGCGCCTCGCATATTGTAACCTAGATCAAATATATATTCGGGCGTTCTGCCCGAAACGCTGCGCTTACTAGTGGCTTTACAAGATTGTAAATACTATGCTATGTATTCTCTCAAACCCAATGTACCTTCTTGTACATAAATAAATAAATAAATAAATAAATAAATAAATAAATAAATAAATAAATAAATAAATAAATAAATAAATAAATACTGTTATCGTGTGTTCAATGTGCTTTCGTCAAGGTATCATAAATTTACTAATCTCTTGTCATAGTGTCGTAAACTTAATGTCGTCTGAAGGTATTGTCAATTTGGAAAGTCAGATAAAAACTCTTCTGTCTGAAGTGTTATCGTTTACGCAAGTCTGTGCCAGGAAATAAAATATCAAGATTATTCTTACCCAGTACTGAATGTTTGACATAATGTTCATCTGTAGGTGTGGTTTTGACTTCGTAATACCAGTGATTTGTAAAATGTTACGTAGTATATGTTGTGATCCTCTCTCGCTCAATTGGTTAATTAAACATCGCTGGATCTGGCCATGCAGCTAACTAGATGGGTGACCGCGAAGTTAGCCGCGTCCTAGGCTAGGCGGGTCCTCAAAAAAATAAAAGTACAACATAGATTCTTGTCGTCGACAATAGGATATGAGAATGAATCCTTACCACACTTGTGAAAGTTTTCTTTCAATACTTTTATATTTAGAATAACTCCAGGCTCCCTGAGTTACTAATTTTATCTATTTTGACATTTTTAGCATTGCCTTCTCAGTAAGCATATTTTCAACAAATGAGTTCTAGTGAGAGAGCTGCGGGGTAGAAATAGCCTAAGCTACTCTATCCCTTTGAGATGTATTTTTTTTTCTTGTCTCAATAAACTTACTTGAACTTGAACTTGAGAGAGCGTCTTTGAGAAAGGCCACAATTGCCTCAGGTAATTGGACAATAATAATAATAATAATAATAATAATAATAATAATAATAATAATAATAATAATAATAATAATAATAATACGTTAATAATAAACTAAAACAATGAATATCTTTTTTACATAAAATACATTTGAAACATGATAAAGCTTTTGTGACTAATGTCCCCCTGAACAACACGGCGATATCAACGAAAACGGCAGGCGAGTAACGAGTGACAACCGACCTGTCCGCACGCGACGAACGTAAACACGAGACACTGAACTTTCTTCCTCCCTTCTGGGGGTTTGTACAAGTATAAAATATATGTACCAGTGACTTGCGATTGCTTAACTCTTGTCTAGTGGATATTTAATTGAAACAATAAAGTGCTAATCCCGGAGTCGCTTCTACGTGTGCTTCCCCAGATAAAGTGTAGAGAAACACTGGCGTCCGAGATCTAGCCATCAGCGTATCTTTCTAGTGACCAAGAGGCATGGGTTTGCACCGGCGGAGGCCATTTTTGGACGCTTCCGGACACCCTTCAGGACGTTTGAGCTGTGGTTATGACGCTGCCAACCACAGACAGATTAGGTGACCTGCGGACTGCTCTCCTTGTGGCAGCTAAGGTATGTCCAAACTATCAGCTTGATCCAACCAGTAGCAGCCCCCAATGGGCAGAGCGTTTCGGGAATTATATAACCTTTTAACTAACTTACAAGTTTAGACTCTGTCAGTGCCAACCTGCAAGTTTAGGCTGTCAGTGCCAATTTGCAAGTTTAGGCTGTCAGTGCCAACCTGCAAGTTTAGGCTCTGTCAGTGCCAACCTACGGGTTTAAACTCACTGCCAACCTACTAGATGAGTCCGTTCTCACAGCAAATCCATTACCATGATAAACACTGAAATAGTTTTCGAATTCCATATTTCACATTATCGTCAACAACACACCGTATTAACGTAATAAAATCTAATGAAACCTAACTAAACCTTAACCTAAAGTAACCTTAACCTAACCTAACCATGGAATAATAGTGCTAATTATGTAGTCGTTCCCAATCCACTCAACTCGTTTAACTAGTTTAAGCTTTGTCATTGTCAACCTACAAGTTTAGGCTCATTCAGTGCCAACTTACAAATTTGGGTTGTGTCAGTGCCAGCCTGCTAGTTTATT
>NC_091193.1:18995062-19002721 GCF_040958095.1 Procambarus clarkii
TGCTACACCCCTGGAGGAATTATACAGAAGATTACATACAAGCCCGAAGGGTCAATACCCAGCTCAGAGCAGCAATGGTCAGTGCATAACCACAGCGCCTTGGGTTGAGGTGGTTTAAAATTAAAGCAAAAAATTGAAAGCAACGAATGTTAGTTATCTTCCCGAAGGGTTGGTAGGTATGCTTCAGGGCGGGAAAAGCAAGTTTTAACGGATATTATATTTGGAGGCACTCCAGGTATTTGGTCCCTAGTTGTTACTACCACACACTGACCAGCCATCTACCACCACACACACTGACCAGCCATCTACCACCACACACAGTGACCAGCCATCTACCACCACACACACACACACACTGACCAGCCATCTACCACCACACACACTGACCAGCCATCTACCACCACACACACACACACACACTGACCAGCCATCTACCACCACACACACTGACCAGCCATCTACCACCACACACACACACACACACACACACACTGACCAGCCATCTACCACCACACATGATATGATGTTTAAATAATATGAAATAAATTACATGATGTTTAACAGTGATAAATTCCAGGTACTCAGGTACGGTAAAAATGAGGACCTTAAACATAATACAGAGTACAAAACACAATCAAATGTACCCATAGTAGGAAAACAGCATGTAAAGGATTTGGGAATAATGATGTCTGACGACCTAACGTTTAAGGAGCATAACCAAGCAAATATTGCGACAGCCAGAAAAATGATAGGATGGATTACGAGAACTTTCAAATCCAGGGATCCCATCACAATGGTTGTACTCTTCAAGTCACTTGTGTTGTCCCGTCTTGAGTACTGCTCAGTACTCACTTTCCCCTTCAGAGCAGGAGAGATTGCTGAAATAGAGGGAATACAGAGAACATATACGGCACGCATAGACGCAATAAAGCACCTAAATTATTGGGATCGTCTCAAAGCCCTCCAAATGTACTCACTAGAAAGAAGACGAGAGAGATATCAAATAATATACACCTGGAAGATACTGGAGGGCCAAGTACCAAATCTACACAGTAAAATAACAACGTACTGGAGTGAACGACATGGAAGAAAATGTAGAATAGAACCAGTGAAGAGCAGAGGTGCCATAGGCACAATCAGAGAACACTGTATAAACATCTGAGGTCCGCGGTTGTTCAACGTCCTCCCAGCAAGCATAAGAAATATTGCCGGAACAACCGTGGACATTTTCAAGAGGAAACTAGATTTATTCCTCCAAGGAGTGCCGGACCAACCGGGCTGTGGTGGGTATGTGGGCCTGCGGGCCGCTCCAAGCAACAGCCTGGTGGACCAAACTCTCACAAGTCGAGCCTGGCCTCGGGCCGGGCTTGGGGAGTAGAAGAACTCTTAGAACATCAACCAGGTAACACACACACACACACACTGACCAGCCATCTGCCACCACACACACACACTGACCAGCCATCTACCACCACACACTGACCAACCATCTACCACCACACACACACACACTGACCAGCCGTCGACCAGCCTCCCCCACCTGGTCCAAGAGCCGGTGAACTGCGGGACGAGGAAGGAAGCTATAGTCTGGGAGGTCATGTGCCGCTCCCCGTCGGTGTAGTAGAGCGAGAGGTTGGTGGAGCCCGGCCCGCCAGGGGTCAGGGAGACCCCCAGCTGGATGAGGTTCTCCAGGGGGTTGGTCACGGCGAAGAGGAACATGGGCTCCGTCGTGTCCGGCTTCACCGCCACCAGGATCTGCAAAGACAAGGACATTCAAGCCAAAATTCAAACGAAGATTTGAATATTCACAACTACATATTAAATGTTTATGGTTAAGGTGGTTTAATTTTTACTAATATTTTGTGTATTTTACCGGATTGGTCTATTACGTTAAAAAATACGACGTATTAGGCGAGATGACTGGTTGAGGGATCACAGCCTAATGTGTTTAAGATACTAAGTAAACATAATCTAACGTGAGAGTAATTAGCCAACTTTAACAAGAAAGCCGTTTATAGGAAAAACCGTTAATACGAAAAACTTTGAATACGAAAAACCGTTAATATGAAAAACTTAATACGAAAAACTGTTAATATGAAAAACTGTTAATACGAAAAACCGTTAAATATGAAAAACTGTTAATGCAAAAAAGAAAAAAAAACTTTAATTCGAAAAACCGTTAATAGAGAAACCAAATCCTCAATAGCACTCTTGTAACATCTAGTCAAGTTTACCATTTTTGTGAACAAAAGTACATTCTTTAATGTTTTTGTTCAGTGTTCTTCTGATCAGAGTCGGCTTGCACATCATGTACTACCGTTACCGTTTAACAAATTCACCCTTGTACTGTTGTTTTAAAACGTGCCTTATATAGCACTGGTCCTGGAAAAATGGCGTCACATATGTACACTTGCTATATGAAGTGAGTAACATATGGGGGAAGGGTTACGTTCCCAGACATGGCAACGCTGTACAGTGCAGGAATTCTTGTATTTAAAATTGTGCGCGTGTACATGTGTGTGTGTGTGTGTGTGTGTGTGTGTGTGTGTGTGTGTGTGTGTGTACGCGTGTGTACACACATGCGTGCATGTGTGGAGGATGACGCTTTTTCTAGCCTCACATCAACACCGACAATAAAAAGTGTTATTATTCCACCACTTATCATGCGAAAGTTGAACCAACAATCTACGGAAACTTGAACCCACCTCGGATCCGATTTAGTCAAGTCTGCCGAGTAGTTTTGGAGCGAAGAATGTTGGGAAGTTGCGCTTGTGTTCAAACCTTCGGGCATTCTTAATTAATCCAAACCAAAGTTAGAATGAGTTATGTTTAATAAGTTTTCCTGGACTTCTTAAGTCCCTGTCGTTGGTTCTTCATCTTTCATTGGTTCTTCCTTTTTCTTTCAGACTTCAATTTTCATTTTGGATCTTGCATCCCTCCAAGCATTATATATATATATATATATATATATATATATATATATATATATATATATATATATATATATATATATATATATATATATATATATATATATATATATATATATATATATATATATATATATATATATATATATATATATATATATATATATATAGTCATGCTAGCTGACAGTCGAGGGACCCGGGACCATGACTGATTGGGACAGAACAGAAATGGTTGGACAAGTTTCCTTTCACCTGATGTCTCTGTTCTCCACCTTGCGTTAGGCCTACTCCACACTGCATTGCAGAGGAAGAATTTTGCTTGCAGATTTTTTTCGGAATGGTAGATTGGTCAGGTTCAGATGTTTAATTCATACAATTTAAACAAGATCCCAAGGGAGTATATATATATATATTTAAATCAAGAAATTTGAATGTCTGTCTGTTCCAAGAATGGAAGGAAGTCAGACGCTTGCGGCTAGCCTCACCCAATTTTTAACAGAAATTGCTGTTGGGTAGCATCGTTGCCTGAGTTTCGTATTGATAACGGTGATAGTTAATTCTAATCTACCTTGTGGGGGTGTTATCTTGCGATGGTTCCGAGGATCAACGTCCCCCGCGGCCCGGCCTCCTGGTTGGTGGTCTGATCAACCAGACTGTTGGATGCTCGCAGCCTGATGTGTGAACAGGTATCCTTTGGAAGCGTCTATCGAGTTTTCTTTTGATCACCGTGAGTTTTTTTTTCAGCGATCAGGTACCATACTCCTATTATTTGGTTCCCATAAATTTCTCTAACGAAAAAATATATTTTTTCAGTCACGAAACATTTAAATAAAAAATCAATTTAAATTATATTTTTTGAACAAAATTGCAATGCGGTTTTCTATTTACATTCCTGATTTTTTTTTTTACAATTCTTTCAACTGATATGACTTTCTCTATCTGTCTGTTTTGCTATTTCTCTCTTTCTCTCTCTCTCTCTCCTTTATCAATTTTTCTCTGCCTGTCATTCTATCTATAAATCTAACTGCCAATTTATCTTTAGATCTACCCACTTGTCAATCTATGTCTACCTGTCTATCTATCTATATATATATATATATATATATATATATATATATATATATATATATATATATATATATATATATATATATATATATATATATATATATCTACCTGTAAAGCTATCTATCTACCAGTCATTCCGTGTATCTACCTGTCAATCTATCCACCTGTGTTGCTTGGTGTTGGAGGTGGTGGTGGCGGTGAAGGAGGGGGACGGGGCGGACTCACCGAGAACTCCCTGTAGAGGCGCTCAGGCAGGAAGAGACGGTAGGGGTGCTTGATGCTGGCCCCGGCCTTGAACCCGAAGGCGGGAAAGCCGTCGAAGCCAGTGACGAAGTACTGGGTCGACGGGTCGGAGAAGGGCACGGCGATGGCCTGCAGCAGGTCCAGCTCCTCGATGGGTTCTGTCCAGAGGGAGAAAAAAAATATTGAATGTGTGTTAGTAGTGGAAAATGCGACAAAGACCGAACGAAGCAAGGGAAGTCAAAAGGAAGGTTGATTGTAACGCGTTCAATCGTAGATTTGGAAGGTAGATTGTGACAAGTAGATTGTAACTCGTTCATAACTAAATGGCGGTCTCAATCTCGTGTTTTATTGTAATTGTGATGTTGAGAACGTCGGTAGGAGGCCCTGGGGAGGATTCGAACCTGTTTATTTGGTGCTGTCGAACACTACTGATTTTCTTATGGATACATCACGTTAATGTGATGTAGCCATTCATCCATTCACTGATGTAGCCATTCATCCATTCATTGATGTAGCCATTCATCCATTCATTGATGTAGACATTCATCCATTCATTGATGTATCCATTCATCCATTCATTGATGTAGCCATTCATTCTTTTTCCGATATTTATATTAGTTTTTCTAACGTCCATGCAGGTTACATGGTTCATGACGTCACAGGAGCTTGCATATCAAGGGGAACAAACGAACAGTTGTATGAACGAACACTTATATTGAAACCCAACTTCAGATGTAAGTTCCTTTTGACGACATATATCCATGTCTTCCAGCATCTGTATTCATATCTTCCGGTGTACCTCTCTTGCTGTTTACTTCTCCGTCTGTCCACTTTCTCCTCGCTCCCTCACTCTCATTCCTTTTCATGCTCTCTTCACCCCCCCTCTCTGTTCCCTCTCATTATTCTGCTCCACATTCATTCTCTCGTTATTCTAATACAATCTTGGCGGCTCCATAACTTGATCTAAGCCTCCCTGGCAGCCCAGCAATGATCTAGCTCAACCCCGACACTGACGCTGTCGTCGTCTGCCATGTGTGCTGGTCGTGAGTGTCAGTCCTCCCTCGACCAACGGTCCTTAGCAGCTTGTTACGAGATCGAGGTAATTCATATCTACCTTGAGATTACCTTGAGGAGATTTCAGGGTTTAGCGACCCCGCGGCCCGGTCGTCGACCAGGCCTAACAAACTAGGATTAGAATGTGCAGACGTCTCAAGCCTTTCTCTGGTAATAGGTTATTAGTACACACCAAGCGAGATCCCATTTTAATAGGTTATAATGCGCCATTATAATTTTATAATTATATTATAAAATTATATATATTATAATTTTAATGCGCCATTAAATAGGTTTTCTTTCAGTCCAAGTACTCAGACCCCCCCCCCTACCCCACACATACAGTCCAAAGGAAGTACAGCTGGAACAGTCCCATTGTACAGATAGCAGTTACAATGCACCTCAAATCTGTCCCAACACAACGTGTGGTCACTCGTCTCACAGCCGCGATGGCTCCTCATGTAGGTGATCTTCCATTAGCAACTCTCGCACCAGCAACAGACACACATCTGTACCGAGTACACTCTACTCGGTACGTACACTGTACCGACAGGTACACTCTACACAGCCTGCTGGTCGCCCAGACTGCTCAATGAACACTTGGCAGAATGGTAGTCAGTTGTCACGGGATTTCTAGTGCATCCAGGGGGCCCCTGCCTTACCACAAGAAAGCAGCCGAGACCCATAAGTACAGAGTTGGATCATTAGTGGAATGTTGTTCCGCATTGCTTCGGTGACTCTTTGATCTTAGCGTAAACGTCTCGAAAGCTTTTGAAATGGATCTGGGTTCTAGGTGTATTTCAACAGCAAGAGACCTAAGAGCTGCCCCACTAGACCTAAGAGCTGCCCCACTAGACCGAAGAGCTGCCCCACTAGACCGAAGAGCTGCCCCACTAGACCTAAGAGCTGCCCCATTAGACCTAAGAGCTGCCCCACAAGACCGAAGAGCTGCCCCACTAGACCTAAGAGCTGCCCCACTAGACCGAAGAGCTGCCCCACTAGACCTAAGAGCTGCCCCATTAGACCTAAGAGCTGCCCCACCAGACCTAAGAGCTGCCCACTAGACCTAAGAGCTCCTCACTAGACCTAAGAGCTGCCCCACTAGACCGAAGAGCTGCCCACTAGACCTAAGAGCTGCTCCACCAGACCTAAGAGCTCCCCACTAGACCTAAGAGCTGCCCCACTAGACCGAAGAGCTGCCCACTAGACCTAAGAGCTGCACAATAAACCGAAGAACTGCCAACTAGACCTAAGAGCTGCCCACTAGACCTAAGAGCTGCCCACTAGACCTAAGAGCTGCCCCACTAGACCTAAGAGCTGCCCCACTAGACCTAAGAGCTGCCCCACTAGACCTAAGAGCTGCCCCACTAGACCTAAGAGCTGCCCACTAGACCTAAGAGCTACCAGCTACCTCTCCAGTGTCCCAGTGTGACAATCCTGGACACAAAACACAGTCTGTCTGTACCTGTTCCTGTCTGGGGTCCGAGTGCTAGATGAGATGAGGTGTACATCTGTTTGCTGTGTGTACATCTGTTTGGTGTGTGTACAGTCTTATATGTAATCTTCACGTGCCTTGCTTGTTCTTCCCTACGAGTACATCTGGCAGCTGTTACTATGTACATACATGGAAAGAAAGAGAGGTAGATAGAGTGAATGAGGAAGAGAGAGAGAGAGAGAGAGAGAGAGAGAGAGAGAGAGAGAGAGAGAGAGAGAGAGAGAGAGAGAGAGAGAGAGAGGGGATAGAAAGAGAGAGAGAGAGAGAGAGAGAGAGAGAGAGAGAGAGAGAGAGAGAGAGAGAGAGAGAGGGATAGAAAGAGAGAGAGAGAGAGAGAGAGAGGGATAGAAAGAGAGAGGGATAGAAAGAGAGAGAGAGAGAGAGAGAGAGAGAGAGAGAGAGAGAGAGAGAGAGAGAGAGAGAGAGAGAGAGAGAGAGAGAGAGAGAGAGAGAGAGAGTGAGAGAGAGAGAGAGAGAGAGAGAGAGAGAGAGTGAGAGAGAGAGAGAGAGAGAGAGAGAGAGAGAGAGAGAGAGAGAGAGAGAGAGAGAGAGAGAGGGGGGGGGATAGAGAGAGAGAGAGTGAGAGAGAGAGAGAGAGAGAGAGAGAGAGAGAGAGAGAGAGAGAGAGAGAGAGAGAGAGAGAGAGAGAGAGAGAGAGAGAGAGAGAGAGAGAGAGGGGGATAGAGAGAGAGAGAGAGAGAGAGAGAGAGAGAGAGAGAGAGAGAGAGAGAGAGAGAGAGAGAGAGAGAGAGAGAGAGAGAGAGAGAGAGAGAGAGTTGGACTTGCTATGGGCGTGTCCAACATGGTTCTGGATTATTCAAGGAGTGTCCAGCATATCGAGAGAGAGTATATCCAGGGAGTATATCCTGA
>NC_091193.1:19003221-19033221 GCF_040958095.1 Procambarus clarkii
CCTTTCCTTGGCGTCCTATCTTATCCTCAGAGTAACTCCTCAGTTATAAGGGACTGAAGAACAAATTAGCGTTATGTTTAGTAACAAGAGAGGCAGTGTATCACAGTGATGGCGGGAAGAACATTTTTAGGATAAAAATGTTGAACAAATTGTAAGAGCAATATTGCTTCTCCCTGCAAGTATAGTTGAGTAAGAACACACACACACACACACACACACACACACACACACACACACACACACACACTTGTTGATTGACAGTTGAGAGGCAGGCCGAAAGAGCAGAACTCAACCCCCCGCAAGAACAACACTAGGTGAATACAACTAGGTGAACACACACACACACACACACACACACACACACACACACACACACACACACACACACACACACATATATACTTGCATTGTTTTCTTCTACATCGCATTACATAAACCCAGGTGTGTGATCGACCAGACGAGGGGGTGACATATGCCCTCCCCCCCTCACCACACATGAATATGAGACCTCTCACATGCGATCCCCCACACGCAACCCCCCACACGCCACACACACACACACACACATATATTGCCTCTCTACGCGCCACCTCGTCACGCCCACACATATGAACCCCCCCCCCACACGTACACACCTGACGTCCACACGCGACTTCACGTCTAATTCATAGTCGTCTAATGACGTCTAATTCATAGTCGTCGCCGCTGACACATTGAAACGACGCCCCGGACCACGACGGTGTGTGTGTGTGTGTGTGTGTGTGTGTGTGTGTGTGTGTGTGTGTGTGTGTGTGTGTGTGTGTGTGTGTGTGTGTGTGTGTGTGGGTGTGTGTGTGTGGCACACTTTCCGGGTGGCGAAAAGGTTAAGCAAAGAAGGATGTGACGAATCCATTTCTGGGCAATATTGCACACAGGTCGGAGAGAGAAATGTGTGCGACATTGAACAAGTGTAAAATGCAACGCTTAATGCTTCGAGGACGAGCGAGTCTTACGGGAACGTCTCGGTGACTGAGGGAATGTTTACTGAGCACCTTGAGGAATACGGATGTTCTTTTGTTAGAAAATTATTAACAAGGAAACAAACTGTGAGAGATAGAGAGCGAAAGCAAGAGAGAGAGAGAGAGACAGAGAACGAAAGAGACTGAGCGAGAGATAGAGACCAGGATAAAACGAGGGACAGAGAGTGAGAGACACAGTAATACACAATAACAGTGAGACACAGATAACACGAGAAAAACCGAACAGAGACCAAACGATCTATAATCAATACATATATATATATATATATATATATATATATATATATATATATATATATATATATATATATATATATATATATATATATATATATATATATATGTGTGTATTGAGCATCAATGGAGATGCGTTGATCTAAAGTGGATATTAACTGCGAATTCCTTCATTCAGTTCTAACAAATCAGTTACTCTCAGAAATATTATGAAATCATCATTTATTATAAACAGCCTATTAAAAAATAATAATGTCAGTCCAGGATTATACAAATTAGATAACTATATAATTAGTATAATTTGTGACAGGTATATCACAAATCTTACCTGTTTGACTCCTGTCATACAAATTTATGACAGGACTTAAACAGGATTTTAACACGAACTAACAATTGGTAGCTGTAGTGCAATTTAGACAGGACAGAGAGGGGAAGGGGGAGGGAAAGAGAGAGAGAGTGGGAGTGGGAGAGAAGGGGGGGGGGGGCATGGACAGACAGAAATAGTGCAGGCGTGCACGAGTCCCAGCGTGCAAGCGTGCATGCGTCCCCAGCGTGCACATGCATGCGCACGAAAGACGTAAAAGAGGCCGCAAGAAATGAAACTCAGGTGCAGCGGCCCATCCCCCTAGAGCGAGGCTCACCCACCACCACTACCAGTGATGGCCACACCAAGATTAAGGGGGACACAGGTGAGCAAGGGCCACCACCAGAGGGACGGGGGTCGAGCGAGACCTGTTACAGACCTGGGCCGAGGACTGTGAGAGGGGGAGGGAGCAGGGGACGAGGACTGGGAGAGAGGAGGGAGGGGGGGCGATTCAGGTGGGAATCTACCTGAAATACAGTGATTGTACCATTTAACTGAGATTAGAAACAGCGGCGGCAGGGCCGATACAATCATCCCAGAGTATCGATTTATTATCCCTCTGTTTAAGCGTTGATATTAGCCCCAATGGGGACGAGGGTACAGGTGTGTGTGTACAGAACACTGCCCCGAGGTACAGGTGTGTACAGAGCACTGCCCCGTAGTACAGGTGTGTACAGAACACTGCCTCGAGGCAGTGACACAGTCAGGCAATGTCATGTGGTGTTGTCGCAGCTGCTTGCTCTACAATAGAGCCATCCCAGGTGGGTTGCTTGTGAGTTTCAGACGGCGGTGGTTGGGGTGCTGGTCCTGCGAGAGAGAGAGAGAGACCCATTTGGTGGTGCAGACCGTCAAGCTGGGATCTTGTACTTCCTGCCTGTTTGAACTAGGTAATCAGGTAGGGTAAAATAATCTTTACCAGGTTGTCAGATGCTACTGAAGAGGACAGGGAAGGCTGGTACAGCAATTTGTGTTGCTGTGCGAACGCCGAGGCCCCCGAGTCTGACAGGAAGGGAGGCCTGTTTCCACTGTGAGTCGCTGAGAGAAAGGTTGAGGACTTTTTCTAGCATTGATTTCAGCAAGCTGTCGTACTCTTCTAATTTAATATTATTGAAAGATGGCGAACATTTAAGAAAGTAGGTCAGCCTGGGGAGGGACAAGCATCTGGTGATGAGGTAAAGTGCATCATGAGCATCGATGTCTTCAATCCTCTCCTTCATCCTCTTCAGGTCAGTGATCTTCTTACCAAGGACCTCGTCGATGGCATTCCTTCCAAGACGAGCTCCTAGGAGTGTGCTGTCCTCAGGGTTGGTTATATGGATATCAGGCAAAACAACCTTTATTTGCTCTATTATGTGCTGGTTGGTGGAGGTTATTTCGCACTTGGAAGAGTTCAGGGTGAGGCCTAGGCTTGCTCCTTGCTCCTGAATTATTCTTATGTCGTCCAGGAGGGAGTCTGGTGAGCCACTTAGAGTACCAATGTCCAAGAACCAAATGTTGAGTTCACTGGACAGTCGAGGACTATGACGAATAACTGACTGTTCAAAAGTTTGAACCCTTCACGTGGAAGAGTTTTTCTGTTACATTTGGCTTGAAGTTTATTCAAGTTTGTGATATATATATATATATATATATATATATATATAGAATGAGGTGATTTGGTAAAATGCTATGCCCAAGATTACTATCCGAGTGCCGGCGGTGGGGTGGTTCAAATAGCCTCGGCTATCACCTCATTATGTCCGGTCGTGATGGTCAAGTGGATTAAGGCGTCTTGTACATACCAGTTGCGTGGCATCTGGGAGTATGGGTTCGAGTCACTTCTGGGGTGTGAGTTTTCAGTTGCATATTGTCCTGGGGACCATTCAGGCTTGTTCGCATTTGTGTTCCTCACGTGTGCCCCAAAGAATGAGGTGATTTGGTAAAATGCTATGCCCAAGATTACTATCCGAGTGCCGGCGGTGGGGTGGTTCAAATAGCCTCGGCTATCACCTCATTATGTCCGGTCGTGATGGTCAAGTGGATTAAGGCGTCTTGTACATACCAGTTGCGTGGCATCTGGGAGTATGGGTTCGAGTCACTTCTGGGGTGTGAGTTTTCAGTTGCATATTGTCCTGGGGACCATTCAGGCTTGTTCGCATATATATATATATATATATATATATATATATATATATATATATATATATATATATATCCACTATATATATATATATATATATCCGAGCTAGAGTGTGTATATATAATTTTAGCACTAACATTAACATCATATAACCTTTGCCAAGATTGTATTATCCAAAAGGGTCATTTTAGCCGCGTCAGTACACACACCTTCCATTTAGGGTCTGCTGTGTCTGGAGAACTTCCCCGCAGCGGAGTATTAAGAACACGCGCGCGCCCGGGTGGTGGCGGGAGTAGCGACCCCCCCCCCCCCCTCTCCCGGCAACACCTGAGGGAAGAGATGGTCTCCCATAGCAGGAATATGGGAGAGTGGCACGTGGGGGAAGGGTGGGGAGGCTGGGGAATTTCTATTATGACTGGTTATAATCTCAGTGGTTTTCATCGCGGAACGGAGCTGGAACTGCCAGAGGTACTGGGGTCCATTTCCCAGCGGGAAAGTGTGGGATGGGGGAGGAGAGATGGAATGGAAGAGGAAGGAGGGAGGGGAAAGACGCCAAACCATTGCGACTATATAGCACTTGGAAGGGGAGTCAGGATAAGGGATTTGGGATGGGACGGGGCGGGGAAAAAATGGTGTTCAACCACTTGGACGGTCGGGGAATTGAACGCCGACCTGCATGAAGCCAGACCGTCGCTTTATACCGTTCAGTCCAAGTGGCTATGGAAGAGGAAAACACGCCTATAGACGGGAAAGGTAAGGGAGTGGAGGTCAGGCTCTTCAGTCACTCACAGACAGATTACCAGATTAATTCGCCCCATTAGCCAGCCGCTTGTAAACACGGAACGGTGCAGAAGCGACCTAAATCTAGTTGACCATATTATTGTGTAATACTTCACGGACCTTTTGTTGTTTTGTTTGCTGATACACTGATATTTCTGTGTTACTTAAACAAACCCTTTAATTAACTCCTCAAGGGATAAAAACACCAGTTGCATGTTGTTGTTGTTGTTATAGATTCAGCTACTCGGAACAAGTTCCAAGTAGCACGGGCTATGGTGAGCCCGTAGTGGACTTGCCCGGCACAGGAGCGGTGCTGTGACCGGTTGCAGCTCTCAGTCTCTGCTCGTCGTGTTGAGTATCGCAGACAGGTAAATTGGTATGGAAAATATATACATATTGTTACGTTAATTCCTTCATCTCTGTGGTCTCACTGTGTGTGTGTGTGTGTGGGATTGGGTGGTTATAAATAGGAGCTGCCTCGTATCGGCCAATAGGCCTTCTGCAGTTACCTTTGTTCTTATGTTATGTTCTTCTGTGGTCTCACCCTTCACCTTCACCTCAGCTTATATGCCCCTTAATATCAGCTGCCCTCTACAGCTTTCTTAAGAGTTGGTAAAGCCCGAATCATCTTGGGTAAAGTCTACTCCCAACTGCGTGTATCTGTAGAGGAGGATGTTGCCTCGATGAGCCGAGGCGGGGTAGATACACATAAGAGAACAGTTTTGGTGCTGTTTTATGTCATAAGTTGCCGTGCAAAGGAAGTGTGATGGAATCCAGTCGCTTACAAATAGTTCGTGATGGCTTCCAGCCAGTGAAATGGCTCCAGCAGCTGGCTGACAGTCATAAGAGCTGCGTGTTGACTGACATTCCATCATACACATGCATGGCGGCTGACAACCCCGCGCGAGTAACAGTTCTTTTAGCTGTCCACGTCCAGAACTGTGGAATATAATTGGGTAATTTAAGATAATTTATGGAACACTGTTAGTTGTGTAATAACGACGACTGACCAAGCTCCTGGGACCCCCCTCCACCCACCTTGCTTCCCTGTTATAACGACGGTGTAGTTTTGTTCTATAATCGGAACGTGGGAGCCATATTTCTTGATGGGAGACGCAGAGCCTTCGCTACTGACGATGTTTTTACAATGTACCATTACACCAAGATCTTGGAACCGCGCCGTCATCTTCTTACAGAAGTCCAACCATGCCACACTACATGTGTGAGTCAAAACACCCATTTCAGTTATGGCAAAAAGAGAAATGCTTGGAGTGACTCTGTACACATGCGGCTCAGGCTTGGGTACAAATGTTGACCTATCCACACACTAGAAACTGAAGGGACGACGACGTTTCGGTCCGTCCTGGACCATTCTCAAGTCGATTGTGAGAATGGTCCAAGACGGACCGAAACGTCGTCGTCCCCTTCATTTTCTAGTGTGTGGATTGGTCAATATACTTCAGCCACGTTATTGTGACTCATCGCCTGCACTTGGGTACAAATATTACTGGGAATATGGGATAGGTGTTAATGGGAATGAAACGAAGTGTAAACTATGTGGTATGTTAAGGTCTCACACCCTCACCCATTATGTTCTTGATTGTCCGTTGATTAATGTATATAGAAACACTGAGATAAGGACTGTTCCTGAACAAATCGCCTGGATGTGTCACAACGGAAAGAGTGATGATATTCTGGAGAGATATAAGAATTTTGTACCAAGATTGTAACTTTGTTGAATTGTCTGAATGTCTATTGCAAATGGTCCGTGTACCTCGTCATACAAGTATGTATGTACGTCTGGTAACATACTGCATGTGTAAAGGAAGAAATGTATATGTTTATAGCTCAGAATGTCCCGTAATATGTTGATTGTTTGTGATGTGTCTATATATATATATATATATATATATATATATATATATATATATATATATATATATATATATATAAATATATATATATATATATATATATATATATGTCGTACCTAATAGCCAGAACTCACTTGTCAGCCTACTATACAAGGCCCAATTTGCCTAATAAGCCAAGTTTTCATGAATTAATATATTTTCTCCAATTTTTTTCTTATGAAATGATAAAGCTACCCATTTCATTATGTATGAGGTCAATTTATTTCTATTGCAGTTAAAATTAATATAGATATATGACCGAACCTAACCAACCCTACCTAACCTAACCTAACCTATCTTTATTGGTTAGGTTAGGTTAGGTAGCCGAAAAAGTTAGGTTAGGTTAGGTTAGGTAGGTTAGGTTGCCGAAAAATAATTAATTCATGAAAACTTGGCTTATTAGGCAAATCGGGCCTTGCATCGTAGGCTGAGAAGTGCGTTCTGGCTACTAGGTACGATATATATATATATATATATATATATATATATATATATATATATATATATATATATACAGTATATGAACACGATGTACTGAACGGGGTGAGAATAGCTTGAGCTACCTCATCCTTATGTGTGTATTTATACCTCAATAAACTTATTTCAATTTCATTTTCGGGTACTTGAGTAACTCCTCTAAGTTTAGCTGATCTCTAATAAGCTTTACCAGTCCCCTGAATTCCTCCTCATGAAGCCTAATTATTTCGAGCGTGTCATCCAAACACTCTCGTTTAAGACTAAAACAGCCTCTGAGGTCCATTTCACCCCCTCCAGTGCCTAATTCCCCCCCCCCCCCCCAATGGCTTCGCTAATCACCTGCCCCCGGAAATTAAGCCTTGTACTGGCCCGACCCAAAGTCGTGTCCGATGTACACTCCACCTTCTTTTATATTATAAAATATATTATATTTTATAATATATTATAAATATACTTCTTATATTATAATATATTATAAATATACTTCTTATATTATAATATATACTTCTTTTATATTATAAAAGAAGGTCGAGCTTAATCAGCCTTTATATTATAACAAAGTTACCTGGGCATTTGTGAAGCTCTTCTCGACTATATGAAGGGTTACAACGCTTATGTCAGGACGTGGGCACACATTTCCTGTGGCAGGTGAGTACGACGGGATCACCATAGCCCGTGCTGCTTGAGACTTTTCGTTCCGTGTACCTGCATCTAAAATAACAACAGCATTGTGTCAAGAGCTAGCTGGTGTGTGGAACAAAAATCTGGTGTGAGTGACTAGTCATCTATCTCTCGCAGCATAGTTGGTCATTCAGGTGACATGGGAGCAGTTGTATTGGCAAATTGTGGAGGAATTGTGAGGATATCTTATTAGCATGATATCAGGATTATTATTAGCAGGATATCTGATTAGTATGAAATATTTACCAAAATATTTCATGCTAATCAGATATCCTCCCCCCTATTGTGAGGATATCTTGTTAGCATGAAATATTTACCAAAATTGTGTTATAGAGGGAGGGAGTTTTCAGGGGAAAGCGCCAAGCCATTACGACTATATAGCACTGGAAAGGAGTCAGGATAAGGATTTGGGGATGGGACGGTGGGAAGGAAGGAACGATGCCCAACCACTTAGACGGTCGGGAATTGAACGCCGACCTGCATGAAGCGAGACCGTCGCTCTACCGTCCAGCCCAAGTGGTTGGGTATGTGTTATAGAGTGTGTACGCGTTGGCAGCCGCTTACAGGGCTCCACCACCACTTTATACTCCGTGTCGTGGTTGCTGGTCCAAAACCATTCAGCTTTACAATATAATTTGCAAGAACACATTGTCCTGTACTGTTTTTAAATCTGCACTAAACACACGCATTGAGGTCTTGGCTCCAGTATAATTGTTTGGAATGACGGTCGGACGGACCGACCTAAGACGGACCGACCTAAGTCGGACCGACCTAAGACGGACCGACCTAAGACGGACCGACCTAAGACGGACCGACCTAAGACGGACCGACCTAAGACGGACCGACCTAAGACGGACCGACCTAAGACGGACCGACCTAAGACGGACCGACCTAAGACGGACCGACCTAAGACGGACCGACCTAAGACGGACCGACCTAAGACGGACCGATTTCTTCCCTTGTGTTTGTTTCAGCTTTGTTACAGCGACCGTCATTCCTCACATTATAGAAGCTATTTGTTATTATACTTGACATGAGAACGCCGTGAGATACTTGACATGAGAACGCCGTGAGATACTTGACATGAGAACGCCGTGAGATACTTGACATGAGAACGCCGTGAGATACTTGACATGAGAACGCCGTGAGATACTTGACATGAGAACGCCGTGAGATACTTGACATGAGAACGCCGTGAGATACTTGACATGAAAACGTCGTGAGATACTTGACATGAGAACGCCGTGAGATACTTGACATGAGAACGTCGTGAGATACTTGACATGAGAACGCCGTGAGATACTTGACATGAGAACGCCGTGAGATACTTGACATGAGAACGCCGTGAGATACTTGACATGAGAACGCCGTGAGATACTTGACATGAAAACGTCGTGAGATACTTGACATGAGAACGCCGTGAGATACTTGACATGAGAACGTCGTGAGATACTTGACATGAGAACGCCGTGAGATACTTGACATGAGAACGTCGTGAGATACTTGACATGAGAACGTCGTGAGATACTTGACATGAGAACGTCGTGAGATACTTGACATGAGAACGTCGTGAGATACTTGACATGAGAACGCCGTGAGATACTTGACATGAGAACGCCGTGAGAGCTGTGCTCCTTGAAACTTCCCAGGTCTCTGATGAGGCTGAACGCTCTACGGCGTTTAAGCAACTGTCGTGTAGTTAGTTACCAGATAACTCTTCATCTGGAAGGTGGAAAATGGTAGACTTAGGATCCTTCTCGCTGGGTAATAGAGGAGAAACGTGAGAATACTCTCTGTCTCATCTTGTTCTCCCAATACATTAACTCGTTAATTGCAATGATTCGTGGGTACAGGGTTACCTGTTATTTTGGTAAAGCATTTCCAATTGTGTTTGCGTATACAATTAATCTATTGCTGCTTGCAGCCACCAAAGGCCAAGAAACTCATCCTTAATACTTGTGAGAAATATAAATTGCGTGGGACCTAGATTTAAGATAAAGTCAACTCACAGCAATGTATGCTCCTTATGCACAGGATTTTCTATTAGCAATCCGCCCACTTTGCCAGCAACATGCAAGCTTCATCACCCACAGTATTTCCACATTGCTGCCAGAATCCACGTCTTAGGTGAATTTGAGACTAAATATAGGCTGGTATATATAGGGTGTGAATGGTTCGCACTGTCGGGTGCTCACCTGGACGCCTTGACAGGATCAGAGTGCACAGGAAGAAGATTAGACAGCTGGGGTGGGCGCGCGTGACAGCTGGGGTGGGCGCGCGTGACAGCTGGGGTGGGCGCGCGTGACAGCTGGTGTGGGCGCGCTTGACAGCTGGTGTGGGCGCGCGTGACAGCTAGTGTGGGCGCGCGTGACAGCTGGTGTGGGCGCGCGTGACAGCTAGTGTGGGCGCGCGTGACAGCTGGTGTGGGCGCGCGTGACAGCTGGTGTGGGCGTGCGTGACAGCTAGTGTGGGCGCGCGTGACAGCTGGTGTGGGCGCGCTTGACAGCTGGTGTGGGCGCGCGTGACAGCTGGTGTGGGCGCGCTTGACAGCTGGTGTGGGCGCGCGTGATAGCTGGTGTAAGCGCGCGTGACAGCTGGTGTGGGCGCGCGTGACAGCTGGTGTGGGCGTGCGTGACAGCTAGTGTGGGCGCGCGTGACAGCTGGTGTGGGCGTGCGTGACAGCTGGTGTGGGCGTGCGTGACAGCTGGTGTGGGCGCGCGTGACAGCTGGTGTGGGCGCGCGTGACAGCTGGTGTGGGCGCGCTTGACAGCTGGTGTGGGCGCGCGTGACAGCTGGTGTGGGCGCGCGTGACAGCTGGTGTGGGCGCGCTTGACAGCTGGTGTGGGCGGGCGTGACAGCTGGTGTGGGCGTGCGTGACAGCTAGTGTGGGCGCGCGTGACAGCTGGTGTGGGCGCGCTTGACAGCTGGTGTGGGCGCGCGTGACAGCTGGTGTGGGCGCGCTTGACAGCTGGTGTGGGCGCGCGTGACAGCTGGTGTGGGCGCGCGTGACAGCTGGTGTGGGCGCGCGTGACAGCTAGTGTGGGCGCGCGTGACAGCTGGTGTGGGCGCGCTTGACAGCTGGTGTGGGCGCGCGTGACAGCTAGTGTGGGCGCGCGTGACAGCTGGTGTGGGCGCGCTTGACAGCTGGTGTGGGCGCGCGTGACAGCTGGTGTGGGCGCGCGTGACAGCTAGTGTGGGCGCGCGTGACAGCTGGTGTGGGCGCGCGTGACAGCTGGGGTGAGAGAGCGTGACAGCTAGGGTGAGAGAGCGTGCACACAAAGTTATCGCGAAAATCAGTAACTCACGAGGAGGATTTCATTATCCGACATAAACAAAGTTATCAGCAGAAACCGCCGACAAAAAGCCTCTTCCGACAATGTCTTTTATGGTAAATGTTTGACCAGAATCCGGTAAACTATAGTGTCTTTAAAAAATAATATTTAAAAATAATTCCTTCGAATAATTTTTCAGATGAAATGTAAAAGACTAAACACAATTTCGTGACAAAATGACTTAAAATTGCCTTATTTTGAACCACTCTGTGGTCCAAAAATGGCATGACCGCAAAAAAAAAACAATATTGGGGGCGGGTGTACTATTGGTGCTTTGAGTCGTGTATCTCATTTCTGGGGGCAAGATGCGACACATCCGGCGCCCGACACCAAAACAAATAAAACTCGTCCACAGGGCTGGTCGTCGCGGAATAATCACAACAGTGGAGGATTTTTTGTTTGTTTTTAACGTAGTGGATCAAACGTGAAAATAATAGATAGCCAAATAATTTTTTTTGTTGGTAAACCTTGACTCTAGAGGGCTGTAAACCGCATTGTTTATCCTGGCGCATAACTCGACCTGGATAAATCTCAGAATGGGAACAGAAATGTTATCGGATAATTTTAAGGATACAACTAAAGCCTAGCTGAACAGTCACTTCCTGATCTCGGTGAAACTAGCCTAACTTTCTGGTCATCAGTTCACTCAGCCGCTGTAACTTTAGTACTGTATTTAGACGCACTGTATCAAGGACAAAATCCTTGTGTTTACATCATACAAGGCTACCACACACCCCCAGGGGCTTCCACTATCTTCAGACTGTCGGCCAGACGAGCAGAAGACGTCAGTGTTCAGGAAAGGTCGGGTTTAGAAACAGGTTTGTTGATTTATGGAACAAATTACCGAGTAACATAATATATCTAAGAACGCTGGACCGTTTCAAGAGTAGATTAGACATATATATATGAATGCGTAAGTATCCTCTACGATAGAAATACTTATTTCCTGATAATGTGTTGAAACTCGAAAACGTTTGGAACTTTCGTTTCATTTTCCTAGTAGATACTTACGCTTAATCGAATCACATGTTTTTGTGATTATTCTGCATGTATGTGACTGAGTCTTAGTGGAGGTAAATGGGCAACCCGTCCTCTTAAAAAGGACGTCTTAAGGACGAAAAGGACTTAAAAAAGACGACGGTTGCCCTCTTAAAATGTGCAACCCGTCCTCTTGACGTTGTAATATCGTCAATGACGATATTACAACGTCACTTTTCGCTCGTATGCGCACTATGGCCAAATTTGGACGTAATTTGAAATGAAATCGACTCACAAAAGCAACCCGTCCTCGACTCAAGTCCATTACATCCAGCGGTCAACCCCACAGACGCATTCATAAATTTTAACATGCTGTTCATTCAAAACGGGAATTTTCTCAAGTATAAATTAATATTATAATATATTAGCATATTGTGCATATATAGGCATAGGTTAGGTTAGGTCAGGTGTTTAGGTTCTGTTGGCGATTATTTGTATTTGTAGTACGTGGGTGAAGCATTTATAGCGTTGTGATTCGAACAAAATTCGTCACTGAAGCACTTGTTCCGGATATGTTCGAACGTCAGCAGTTGTGAGTCGTGTGTAAGCCGCTTTTCATTCATAAACAGGGGGTTTGGCGGGTGCATGGAATCACTTTTGGATCTTTGTTTGGAGGATGGGCTGCACAAAAGTGACGTACTGTCCCGTTTTCTGTTCGAGTCGTCCGGTTTACTCGGCAACAGGTTAAAAAGAGATGCCTCGGGTTAGCCAAG
This sequence comes from Procambarus clarkii, assembly GCF_040958095.1. NCBI lineage: Eukaryota > Metazoa > Arthropoda > Malacostraca > Decapoda > Cambaridae > Procambarus > Procambarus clarkii. The sequence continues at coordinate 19,015,892 of NC_091193.1, forward strand.
ACGCCTTCATACAGTCTCCTGTATTTTTATGTTCTATATCTACAGAAGAGAATGTCTGTCTGTCTGTCTGTTCGAGGTTAGGACCAGATGCTTGCGGCTAGATTCACTAAACTTTGCAGGGTGACTGGTCCTTGTCCGGAGAGGGTCATAGGCTGATCTGGGTCTAGTCCCATCCCTTTCCCCATTTGTACGAAAGGGAAAATTATACTAATTTCCAATCTCGCTAAATACCAGACTCCATCATTACCATCGTTTAACATATTATTTTGTATATGATAATTAAATATTACTTTTACGTAGTGTATTGATGAAAACGATATTTAGTGAAAATATAGGGATGAATGGGAAGTGAGGAAGAGTAGTGATGGTGTTGAGTGAAGGTAGTGATGAATAAGGAGAGTGGGGGAAGGGTAGGGAAAGTGGTAATGGGTAGGGAAGATAGTGAAGGAGAAGGTAGGTAGTAATAATGGTGGTTGTAGATGGAATGCCTAGCGGTGCCTTAATTAGCAGTGAAAATGGTTATATTGATTAAAACGGCATGTAGTGAAGAAGATTACAGTGATGATGAGGATGGTCGTGTAGAATTTAGATGGTTACAGTATAGAAGGCTGTTTGTAGTCAAGATGGTTACACTGAAGAACAAGGTGAATAAAGAAGATGGTTACGCAGCGGCCATTCCCCCTATTCTTGATCGCTACACTGAGGCGCACTCCTTAAGAAACCTCCTTGCACACTCTCCCCCATGGACCATAAGGGTCTCGGATCCTACTCGAATGAAGTTGTACTGGTGATCTAATTCCCTGTACTTGGTTGACTTGTCTCTTTCTCTGTGTGTCGACGCCATTCTAATTTGCTTTTTTTCTCTTTGACTAACCATTTGGGCTCGACGGTAGAGCGAGTCTCGCTTCATGCAGGTCAGCGTTCAATCCCCCGACCGTCCACAAGTGGTTGGGCACCATTCCTTCCCTCCGTTCCCATCCCAAATCCTTATCCTGATCCATTCAAAGTGCTATATAGTCGTAATGGCTTGGCGCTTTCCCCTGAGAGTTCCCTTCTCTCTCTTTGACTCTTTCTGTTTTGTAGATTTGGCCGCACTGTTGATCCACTGATGATCCACTGATGATCCTTCTGCCAGCACACACAGTTTTCTGTAGGCGAGTCACAGTAGTCAGTGAATCGGGTGTGTGTTGGTCGGTGAGACACGGAGGTGAAGCAAACGTTTTGGTGGCCAGGAGCTCCAAAGAGACAGCTTCGTTGGTGTGTCAGGTGTGCCAGCGAGCCAGGTGTGTGCCAGCGAGCCAGGTGTGCCAGCGAGCCAGGTGTGTGCCAGCGAGTCAGGTGTGCCAGCGAGCCAGATGTGCCAGCGAGCCAGGTGTGCCAGCGAGCCAGGCGTGCCAGCGAGTCAGGTGTGTGCCAGCGAGCCAGGTGTGTGCCAGCGAGCCAGGTGTGTGCCAGCGAGCCAGGTGTGTGCCAGCGAGCCAGGTGTGTAGAGCTGAGGACTGAGACCAGGGCTGTGTAAGGATCTCTGATATGAATTCGCGTGCGTGTTTCTGCCCCGGAAGTCAAGGAAAGCGTTCTATTATGACTTTTTTGTAACCAGACAGTAAGACAGTGATCAATGATGAGTGACTTTTACCCTTCCCACTGTGTGTGTGTGTGTGTGTGTGTGTGTGTGTGTGTGTGTGTGTGTGTGTGTGTGTGTGTGTGTGTGTGTGTGTGTGTGTGTATGTGTGTGTGTGTGTGTGTGTGTGTGTGTGTGTGTGTGTGTGTGTGTGTGTGTGTGTGTGTGTGTGTGTGTGTGTGTGTGCGCGCGTGAGGGGGTTGAGCTCTGGCTCTTTGGTTCCGCCTCACAACAATCAATCAACTGGTGTACATACTCTGGAGCCTATATTGAGCGCTATCAAATCTACATTTGAAACTGTGTATGGAAATACTCTGACACTGAAAATATTATTTCTAACGTCTCTGTGGCTCATTTGGGTACTAAGTTTCCACCTGTGTCCCCTTGTTCATGTTCCATCCGTGCTGAATAGTTTGTCTTTGTCCACCCTGTCAATTCCCCTTACAATTTTGTAAGTGGTTATCATGTCTCCCCTTACTCTTCTGTCTTCCAGGGACGTGAGGTTTAGCTCCCGTAGCCTCTCCTCGTATCTCATACCTCTCAGTTCTGGGACTAGTCTCGTGGCATACATCTGAATCTTCTCTAACTTTGTCTTGCATTTAAGTTTGGACTCCTATGAGCTGCATTCTCCAGGATTAGTCTGGCATAAGTGGTATACAGGGTCGTGAACGATTCCTTAGACAAGTATCTAAAGGCAGTTCTTATGTTGGCCAATCTAGCATATGCCGCTGATGATATCCTTTTGATGTGGGCCTCTGGGGACAAGTTCGGTGTGATATCAACCCCCAGATCTTTCTCTCTATTTGACTTTTGAAGGATTTCACCTTCCAGATGGTACCTTGTGTTCAGCATCCTGCCTAATTTCATTCCTATACACTTTCCTGAGTTAAATTTTAGTAGCCATTTTCTACACCATTCCTCCAGTTTGTCTAGATCATCCTGTAAGCTGTCTTGATTCTTCTCGTACTTTTCGCATCATCAGCAAACATTGAGAGGAATGAGGTTATACCCTCTGGAAGACCGTTTACATATATCAGAAACAGGATGGGTCCAAGTACAGAGCCCTGTGGGACTCCGCAGTGTGATCACGCCACTCTGATGTCTCCCCCTCACAGTTACTCGCTGTTGTTTTAGTTTCAGCCACTCAGAACAAAAGTTCCCCGTAGCACGGGCTGATGAGCCTGTCTGTGTAGATTCCTTACACAGTTACTCGTTGTTTCCTGTTGCTTAGATACTCCTTTATCTACTGGAGCACCTTACCTAACAGCCTTTTATGGGGTACTGTGTCAAAGGCTTTCTGACAGTCCAAGAAAATGGAGTCTGCCCACCCTTCTTTTTCTTGTCTAATTTTTGTTGTCTTGTCAGAGGCCTGTGAGGCACGATTTACCATCCCTGAACTCATGCTGGAGGTGTTTTACAAAACTCCATTTCTCCATCACCTTGCATGGTATACATCGTAGGGAAACTGGCCTGTGGTTCAGTGCCTCTTGCCTGTCACCCTTCTTGTATATTGGGACTACAATATGTAGTCCCAATATGTGTGTGTGTGTGTGTATTTACTATTTGTGTCTGCAGGATCGAGCTATTAGCTCTTGGACCCCACCTGCCAAGCATCAGGATATCCCCACTTGTCACAGAAGCGGAGCAAGTAGCACGGGCTATAGTGAGCCCGTAGTGGACTTACCCGGCACAGGAGCGGGGCAAGTAGCACGGGCTATGGCGAGCCCGTAGTGGACTTACCTGGCACAGAAGTGGGGCAAGTAGCACGGGCTATAGTGAGCCCGTAGTGGACTTACCCGGCACAGGAGCGGGGCAAGTAGCACGGGCTATAGTGAGCCCGTAGTGGACTTACCCGGCACAGGAGCGGGGCAAGTAGCACGGGCTATAGTGAGCCCGTAGTGGACTTACCCGGCACAGGAGCGGGGCAAGTAGCACGGGCTATGGTGAGCCCGTAGTGGACTTACCTGGTACAGAAGCGGGGCAAGTAGCACGGGCTATGGTGAGCCCGTAGTGGACTTACCCGGCACAGGAGCGGGGCAAGTAGCACGGGCTATGGTGAGCCCGTAGTGGACTTACCTGGTACAGAAGCGGGGCAAGTAGCACGGGCTATGGTGAGCCCGTAGTGGACTTACCCGGCACAGGAGCGGGGCAAGTAGCACGGGCTATGGTGAGCCCGTAGTGGACTTACCTGGTACAGAAGCGGGGCAAGTAGCACGGGCTATGGTGAGCCCGTAGTGGACTTACCTGGCACAGGAGCGGGGCTGTAACTGAGCAACAGGCGCTCCTGACACACCGTAGACGCCACGCCGTGGGCGCCACACCGTGGACCCCACACCGTGGACCCCACACCGTGGACGCCACACCGTGGACCCCACACCGTGGACCCCACACCGTGGACCCCACACCGTGGACCCCACACCGTGGACCCCACACCGTGGACCCCACACCGTGGACCCCACACCGTGGACCCCACACCGTGGGAGCCACATGTCCAGATCAACACCGTGCAAGAATCCAAACCTCGCCTAACATCTGCGAGATCACCTCATCTTTCAACGTACAAAGCTAAGTAAAGCCAGAAATGAAGAAGGAACTGATCAATAAAGAAGATGACAAGTAAATAAAATAAAATATCCAGTTATTAATTCGGCAAACACGCACGAGGCTGTCGCTCGAGACCGAGGCTACGAGGACAGGAAGATATGGAAGACAGTATTAACCCGTGGCAAAATATACGGCACTCGCGGCGAGGAAATATTTACTGGGTTCGATACCCGTTTACACTGGGTACGATACACCAGTTTACACTGGGTACGATACACCAGTTTACACTGGGTACGATACACCAGTTTACACTGGGTACGATACACCAGTTTACACTGGGTACGATACACCAGTTTACACTGGGTACGATACACCAGTTTACACTGGGTACGATACACCAGTTTACACTGGGTACGATACACCAGTTTACACTGGGTACGATACACCAGTTTACACTGGGTACGATACACCAGGTTACACTGGGTACGATATATCGTGCAGACTACTTAATTATCATGCATTCAATCACCTGTCGGCCCAACCACTTGGGCTGGACGGTAGAGCGACGGTCTCGCTTCATGCAGATCGGTGTTCAATCCCCAACCCGACCGTCCAAGTGGTTGGGGCACCATTCCTTCCCCCCGTCCCATCCCGAATCCTTATCCTGATCCCATCCCAGTGCTATATAGTCGTAATGGCTTGGCGCTTTCCCCCTGATATTTCCTTCAATCACCTGTCACCCGCAGTTGTAATGTTCCCCCCCTCTCTTCGTTAATTGTCTACGGGTGTGACGGCCGTTACTAAACAACGCTGGTAACAGTAATACAGACTGTTGACAAGGGGGGAATAACGAGTGAGGCGTTACAGGGTAATTTGATGTAAGCACATGCTAAGGTTCTCGTTACTTACAGTACTAACTTAACTACTCAGGTTCTAACTAACTTAGTTTGGTATTTTAAGCGATTCAGTTGACTATCAAAGCGGAGAGTTGACTCCATCTTAGTTGCATCCTTCCATTATACATAATAGGTAATTTAAGCAGAACTACGCATTTAGTAAGAAAAACCTATAATCAGTTACGCTTACGCAAACAAGCGCAGAAATTATACCTCTCCCGTCAAAATACTCACCTCGATAGCATATTTTTTGTTTTGTTATATTTTCCAATCGTTCAGTCTCGATCGTAACGATTAATCCGACGAGCGACGCGCGAGCGACATGCGAGTTGCGGCGTGTTGAGACCAGTCAGGACGGAGTGCCTCCTGGGGTCGCGTCCGCCCCCCGCCACTGCCAGAGTCAGACTGACCTCCGCTCCCAGCCTGTGTACCACGCCCCGCACCTGACAGCTCCTCACCTTGCCTCCCCTACCACCACCTGGTACCACCCCCCCTCCCCCGGGCCCCTCATACCCACCTCAGACGGGCCAGGAAGATCACGGCCTGTCATGCCTCTTCTTGACAGCGTGACGGGATGGTGTCAAGGCGTGTGTGTCATCCACCAGGCTTGTGTGTGGTGTGCCTCGTCTGCCACCACCCACGGGATGGGTCCGGGATGCATAATACACAAATACGATTAAAATGTAACTCGCATAACACAGTACAACTTGTATAGCCTAAAGGAACGACAAGTCTTCCCTAAGCTTAGGCTCTCGATACGCTGGGCACAGCTTCCTGAGGCGATATCCTGGGTTAGGTCACGCTTACAACGTTATCACCAGTGTTGGAACACACACTCGATATGTCGCGTGGGGGATGTTATCGTAAACAATGTCATAAATGCAGTGTGTAAAGATAAGAAACGGATCACAAGTCTTCACGGTTTCAATGTGCGGGTCTCGATATAGGTTAGGTGGGTTGCTTGGGTGCGCACGTTTCTGGTTAGGATAAAAGGTTGGTTTTTGGACGGAGTGGCAGATCAAGAGAAGGATCTGGTGATGCAACAATGATGCGCATTGTTATCATTCTTATAAATAACTGCTTATTTAATATAGTTAACTGCAAACTTAATATAGTTTCCGGTGATCGGGGCCCCTTGCCACCTATACTGACCTGCAGTCTACAAGCCACAACAGTTGCTTAACTCCCAAGTACCAGTGCTTATTACTCAGTGGCACCAGATGAAAGGAAACGTGCCCAACCGTCCTACCGCGGAAATTGAACCCAGGACTATTTAGTTGTAAGTCGATAATGTAGACTACTGCGCCTTTATATCATGAGCGGCCAAGAGTGCGCACCAAGCCCGAGTTCACCGCCGGTGTTGGAAAACGCGCAGCAGCGCTGTCTCAAGAGCGCCTCGAGGATCTTCTGCTACAAACCCGTCCTCCAGCAACGACAGTACCTGTGGCAACTGTCGCTCGAACGTACAAAACTGGACTGTTATACCCTAAAAAGTTCATGTTTTGCACTATTGGAATCCTTCAAATTGCATGCTGAAAAAAATGCAACAGTAACTATAGTACATAACCTCACCAGTCCTAGGCCTGATACATGCCATCTTTCGAGAAAGTCCGTAGGACCCGTGATGAGGGTTCGAACCTATGCGGTGGGTGTTCCTCCGCGCACGCTTCTATAGCCACTATAGACTACGATATGGTAATTCTTGTGTGAGTTCAGAAGAACTCCAGGTTGCAGTTCTTATACCATGTGGTGGTCTAGTTGCTAGAAGCGTGTGTGTGGTAACACCCACCGCATAGATTCGAAACCCCTTCACTGCCCCTAAGGACTTTGTAGGAGTACCAGTTAGTGTGATTACTCTCTGTGTATGCCATCCTTCGCTCCAAGAGCACAGCCCGTGTGCTGCTGGACCCACAAAACGCCACGTTTCGTATTCTTTAGTAACTTTTTCCGATTTAGAATACCGTTTAGCATTCTATTAAATGGGAAAAGTAACTCAAGAACCTAACCTAACCTCTCCAAGGAATCCTAGGCCTAATACACGCTATCATAGGCCTAATACAGTACATACTGGTACTATACTAGACCTTGGGAAGGTCAGGTTTGGTTGTGGCCTTATCTTTCATGCTTTGTGCACACATAATAGCACAAAACGTGGTTATCTGCAGGGGCAACAGTCCATTTTTGTACGTTCAACCAATAGTTGCTATACTTACAGTCATATTTGGATGCCGGGTTGTCCAGTCTAACAAAAAGTTTAACTTTAGTCTAGTCTAACTTGTTCAGTCTAACGTCAGTCTAAAGTATTCAATCTTACGCGTGTTATAAAAGTCTCCCATAAATATTATACAGTTTCTTTAACGCCTGAAATATTATCCATGTTCTATGATTCCAGTTATATTAAGAGAAAGGGTAAACTTCGTAAATTCAGGGAGACGATAAACAGAAATCCTCATTTACTACATCACACTTACAACTTGACTTGAATGACCATAAGCCAGCAGGGAAATGATAAAGGAAGGGGTTAAGGCCACGGCGGAAATATAATATGTCTTCGAGTTTGAGAAGAAGAATAGGATAAAAATTAATTATTATTATTATTATTATTATTATTATTATTATTATTATTATTATTATTATTATTATTATTATTATTATTATTATTATTATTATTATTATTATTAAAAAGAAGTGTAGCGATCCAGTCCCCTCAGGTTTGTGATTATTTTATCTAAGGGCCACCATCTCTAGAGGCCTTCACAGGGACACGAAGCCGGCGGCTTGTTAAAAATCCACCACATTTTCCCTAAAGATTTTTTCAGTGCATTATGCACCCCATACTCATCTTGTGGACGGTAGTGGAAAGGGTTACATAGGCACATAATGGCCTCAGGGACTGAGCATCCATAGTTCGTATAGCTAAGCAAGTTACACTCTTGATGAACTAGTTACACAATTCAATGATCTTCACATCAACAATGGGCTCGAGACCGACCACAAGTACAGTTTCACACTGACATATGTGGAGAGCTAGTGTCATAATTGTTATGTTTGTCCTGCACACCGCCCCAGATCCAGTGGGCAGCGGTGGATAGGTTACAATCACTCAGTTACTACCTACAGTTAGCAAACTGGGGATATTTGGCTAAGATTTCTGGCAGCAGATAATTTTGAATGAAACATTTACACATCTCATGATGTGCTGCCCGAAATCTTAGCGAAGTATCCAAAATTTGCTTACTGTAGGTAATGCATGCACATGACTGTAAAGCTGCCGCCCAGTTGGGTGGGTGTGCAGCAAGATTAGTAACTGTGACTCACCATAGATGTAAAGTGCCTTGTATAGTGACTGTTGTGAGCCTCTTGTTGATTACTTGTGACACAAAAGATTATTGATGTGTGTATTTGTGTGGGTGATTATATATGTATGTGTATGTATATATGTATACGTATATATATATATATATATATATATATATATATATATATATATATATATATATATATATATATGCGAACAAGCCTGAATGGTCCCCAGGACCATTATATATATATATATATATATATATATATATATATATATATATATATATATATATATGTCGTACCAAGTAGCCAGAACTCACTTTTCAGCCTACAATGCAAGGCCCGATTTGCCTAATAAGCCAAGTTTTCATGAATTAATATATTTTCTCTAATTTTTTTCTTATGAAATGATAAAGCAACCCATATCATTATGTAAGAGGTCAATTATTTTTTATTGGAGTTAAAATTAACGTAGATATATGACCAAACCTAACCAACTCTACCTAACCTAACCTAACCTATCTTTATAGGTTAGGTTTGGTTAGGTAGCCGAAAAAGTTAGGTTAGGTTAGGTTAGGTAGGTTAGGTAGTCGAAAAGCAATTAATTCATGAAAACTTGGCTTATTAGGCAAATCGGGCCTTGCATAGTAGGCTCAGAAGTGAGTTCTGGCTACTAGGTACGACATATATATATATATATATATATATATATATATATATATATATATGTCGTACCTAGTAGCCAGAACGCACTTCTCGGCCTACTATGCAAGGCCCGATTTGCCTAATAAGCCAAGTTTTCATGAAATAATTGTTTTTCGACTACCTAACCTACCTAACCTAACCTAACCTAACTTTTTCGGCAACCTAACCGAACCTAACCTATAGAGATAGGTTAGGTTAGGTTAGGTAGGGTTGGTTAGGTTCGGTCATATATCTACGTTAATTTTAATTCCAATAACAAAAAAATTACCTCATACATAATGAAATGGGTAGCTTTATCATTTCATAAGAAAAAAATTAGAGAAAATATATTAATTAAGGAAAACTTGGCTTATTAGGCAAATCGGGCCTTGCATAGTAGGCTCAGAAGTGCGTTCTGGCTACTAGGTACGACATATATATATATATATATATATATGTCGTACCTAGTAGCCATAACGCACTTCTCAGCCTACTATAAAAAATCCCGATTTGCCTAATAAGCCAAGTTTTCCTGAATAAATATATTTTTTCTAATTTTTTTCTTATGAAATGATAAAGCTACCCATTTCATTATGTATGAGGTCAATTTTTTTTTATTGGAGTTAAAATTAACGTAGATATATGACCGAACCTAACCTAACCTAACCTAACCTATCTCTATCGGTTAGGTTAGGTTAGGTAGCAGAAAAAGTTAGGTTAGGTAGGTTAGGCAGTCGAAAAAACAATAATTCATGAAAACTTGGCTTATTAGGCAAATTGGGCCATGCATAGTTGGCTGAAAAGTGCGTTCTGGCTATTAGGTACGACATATATATATATATATATATATATATATATATATATATATATATATATATATATATATATATATATATATATATATATATATATATATATATATATATATATGTCGTACCTAGTAGCCAGAACGCACCTTTTAGCCTACTATGCAAGGCCCGATTTGCCTAATAAGCCAAGTTTTCCTGAATTATTATATTTTCTCTAATTTTTTTCCTATGAAATGATAAAGCTACCCATTTCATTATGTATGAGGTCAATATTTTTTTATTGGAGTTAAAATTAACGTAGATATTTGACCGAACCTAACCAACCCTACCTAACCTAACCTAACCTATCTTTATAGGTTAGGTTAGGTTAGGTAGCCGAAAAAGTTAGGTTAGGTTAGGTTAGGTAGGTTAGGTAGTCGAAAAACAATTATTTCATGAAAACTCGGCTTATTAGGCAAATTGGGCCTTTAATAGTAGGCTGAGAAGTGCGTTCTGGCTACTAGGTACGACATATATATATATATATATATATATATATATATATATATATATATATATATATATATATATATGTCGTACCTAGTAGCCAGAACTCACTTCTCAGCCTACTATTCAAGGCCCGATTTGCCTAATAAGCCAAGTTTTCCTGAATTAATATATTTACTATAATTTTTTTCTTATGAAATGATAAAGCAACCCTTTTCTCTATGTATGAGGTCAATTTTTTTTATTGGAGTTAAAATTAACGTAGATATATGACCGAACCTAACCAACCCTACCTAACCTAACCTAACCTATATTTATAGGTAAGGTTAGGTTAGGTAGCCAAAAAAAGCTAGGTTAGGTTAGGTTAGGTAGGTTAGGTAGACGAAAAAACATTAATTCATGAAAACTTGGCTTATTAGGCAAATCGGGCCTTGAATAGTAGGCTGAGAAGTGCGTTCTGGCTATTAGGTACGACATATATATATATATATATATATATATATATATATATATATATATATATATATATATATATGTCGTACCTAGTAGCCAGAACTCACTTCTCAGCCTACTATTCAAGGCCCGATTTGCCTAATAAGCCAAGTTTTCCTGAATTAATATATTTACTATAATTTTTTTCTTATGAAATGATAAAGCTACCCTTTTCACTATGTATGAGGTCAATTTTTTTTTATTGGAGTTAAAATTAACGTAGATATATGACCGAACCTAACCTAACCTAACCTATATATATAGGTAAGGTTAGGTTAGGTAGCCAAAAAAAGCTAGGTTAGGTTAGGTTAGGTAGGTTAGGTAGACGAAAAAACATTAATTCATGAAAACTTGGCTTATTAGGCAAATCGGGCCTTGCATAGTAGGCTGAGAAGTGAGTTCTGGCTACTAGGTACGACATATATATATATATATATATATATATATATATATATATATATATATATATATATATATATATGTCGTACCTAGTAGCCAGAACGCACTTCTCAGCCTACTATGCAAGGCCCAATTTGCCTAATAAGCCAAGTTTTCATGAATTAATTGTTTTTCGACTACCTAACCTACCTAACCTAACCTAACCTAACTTTTTCGGCTACCTAACCTAACCTAACCTACAAAGATAGGTTAGGTTAGGTTAGGTAGGGTTGGTTAGGTTCGGTCATATATCTATGTTAATTTTAACTTCAATAAAAAGAAATTGACCTCATACATAATGAAATGGGTAGGTTTATCATTTCATAAGAAAAAAATTAGAGAAAATATATTAATTCTGGAAAACTTGGCTTATTAGGCAAATCGGGCCTTGCATAGTAGGCTGAGAAGTGCGTTCTGGCTACTAGGTACGACATATATATATATATATATATATATATATATATATATATGTCGTACCTAGTAGCCAGAACGCACTTCTCAGCCTACTATGCAAGGCCCGATTTGCCTAATAAGCCAAGTTTTCCTGAATTAATATATTTTCTCTAATTTTTGTCTTATGAAATGATAAAGCTACCCATTTCATTATGTATGAGGTAATTTTTTTTATTGGAGTTAAAATTAACATAGATATATGACCAAACCTAACCAACCCTACCTAACCTAACCTAACCTATCTTTATAGGTTAGGTTGGGTTAGGTAGCCAAAAAAGTTAGGTTAGGTTAGGTTAGGTAGGTTAGGTAGTCGAAAAACAATTAATTCATGAAAACTTGGCTTATTAGGCAAATCGGGCCTTGCATAGTAGGCTCAGAAGTGCGTTCTGGCTACTAGGTACGACATATATATATATATATATATATATATATATATATATATATATATATATATATATATATATATATATATATATATATATATATATATATATATATATATATGTCGTACCTAATAGCCAGAACGCACTTTTCAGCCAACTATGCATGGCCCAATTTGCCTAATAAGCCAAGTTTTCATGAATTATTGTTTTTTCGACTGCCTAACCTACCTAACCTAACTTTTTCTGCTACCTAACCTAACCTAACCGATAGAGATAGGTTAGGTTAGGTTAGGTTAGGTTCGGTCATATATCTACGTTAATTTTAACTCCAATAAAAAAAAATTGACCTCATACATAATGAAATGGGTAGCTTTATCATTTCATAAGAAAAAAATTAGAGAAAATATATTAATTCAGGAAAACTTGGCTTATTAGGCAAATCGGGATTTTTTATAGTAGGCTGAGAAGTGCGTTATGGCTACTAGGTACGATATATATATATATATGAGTACATGTATATATAACATTAATAATTTTGTAACTAGCGTCAAAATTTTTTTATTTGCTTAGCTAAACGAACTAGAGGGTTCAGTTCCTGAACCGATTATGTGCCTCTGTAACCCTTTACACCAGCGCCCACGGGATGGGTATGGGGTGCATAATAAAGAAAGAAATTGAAAATTCTTGAAGCGCGCGGGAGAAAAATTTCCTGGTTTGAGTCCTTTTTTTTTTTTTTTTTATTAACAAACTTCGGTATACACACAATGTGCTGTTACCCAATTCTATATGAAAGATTACACAGTGTAGATAAAAAACTAGCTATAAGTTCATCTAATATTTCACTCTCAGTCTATTTCGTCTATCTCGTTCTCTAGCACTCTGGTTCTCAGTCTGTCTCGGTCTCTAGCACTCTGGTTCTCAGTCTATCTCGTTCTCTAGCAGTCTGGTTCTCAGTCTATCTCGGTCTCTAGCACTCTGGTTCTCAGTCTATCTCGTTCTCTAGCAGTCTGGTTCTCAGTCTATCTCGGTCTCTAGCACTCTGGTTCTCAGTCTATCTCGGTCTCTAGCACTCTGGTTCTCAGTCTGTCCCGTTCTCTAGCACTCTGGTTCTCAGTCTATCCCGTTCTCTAGCACTCTGGTTCTCAGTCTATCTCGGTCTCTAGCACTCTGGTTCTCAGTCTATCTCGGTCTCTAGCACTCTGGTTCTCAGTCTATCTCGGTCTCTAGCACTCTGGTTCTCAGTCTATCCCGTTCTCTAGCACTCTGGTTCTCAGTCTATCCCGTTCTCTAGCACTCTGGTTCTCAGTCTATCCCGTTCTCTAGCACTCTAGTTCTCAGTCTATCCCGTTCTCTAGCACTCTGGTTCTCAGTCTATATCGTTCTCTAGCACTCTGGTTCTCAGTCTATCTCGTTCTCTAGCACTCTGGTTCTCAGTCTATTCCGTTCTCTAGCACTCTGGATCTCAGTCTATCCCGTTCTCTAGCACTCTGGTTCTCAGTCTATCTCGTTCTCTAGCACTCTGGTTCTCAGTCTATTCCGTTCTCTAGCACTCTAGTTCTCAGTCTGTCTCCCTCCCTAGCACTCTGGTTCTCAGTCTATCTCGTTCTCTAACTCGCTGTAATGCCCTCGTTCTGTATCTCTCACGGCTCTGCATACCGTAACTATTATGCATGACCAGATTCAATCGAGGAGCGAGAGTGCGCGGCGTTGCTCATCGTTAAGGAAACTGGCAATCGACCAAGAAATTGCACGAAGAACCGTCGAAGATGTTGCAAGTTGAACCTCTCTACCTGCGACGACACGAAGCATGGTGGCTACACACCTGGCTCGGGTGGTCTGCACACCTGACCCAGGTGCCTGCACACATTACTCGAGTGCCTGCACACACATGACTGACTCGTGTATCTGTACACTTGACTACCTTGAGTATCTTGACAGGCTGTTCATCCCCGTGCCTCCTCTTGGATGGCTTAATCTTCATCAGTCAATCAGGGTATCTGCACATCTGACTGACTACAGTACCTGCACATGTGACTCTCTCGGGTGCCTGCACACCTGAGCGACTCGCGAGCCGGCACATGTGAAGGGCATATTAAGAGGCACTCCCAGATAGGTTTTTATCTCTGTTTGCATAGTAAAATAACATATCTTTAAAGAAACTCTACCCATTTGATTCCGCCTCCGTCGGGGATGGAACCCGGAACCTTAAAGGACTACGAATCCCGAGCGCTGTCCACTAAACCGTCAGACCCCCCCCTCCCTTGCGTGATAGCGACGTTAGCTGAAGGAACACGTCTGTTATGTGATGAAGATACAAAACAAAACAGCGACCCCAAAATGAGAAGTTTCGGATATCAAGAAAAAGAGTGGCAGCGTAGGAGTAATATAACACAATAGGTGCACAGCGGTACACAGCTCTTACCCAGAGTTAGCTGATTCGTGCTAGTTTATAGGGCCGCGAGTTAGCATAGGCTTTCTAAGTCTCCAAGAATATATTTCGTTGTCACAGGCATAAATTTGGGAGTTCTAGTGCCGAATATTCTTCTATTAATGAGAGGTGAAAGAGAAAGAATTGATACAATTTAGGAAGGAATTCATCATAAGAAATAATAATAATAATCGCATTTCAATGTAGTGAGAAAAAATAAATAATAGAAAATCTCCCGTTTTGCCCAGCAGAAGCGGCAGTGATTTATGTGACTAGCCAAGTGGTTCAGATGAGGTCACTCCGTGTCATGAGTGTTCTGCTGCTTCACTCCTTTCTACTCTCACCCCCACACCGCTCTTCTTGGCCTTCATATAGACTCATTAAACCCCCCCAGAGCTGCATTCTCTTCACGGAGTTTCCACCAGTATTCCGGCCAATTGACCACAGATGAGGCTGTCTAGGAAGGTGAGCTCGATGGTGGTCAAACCAGAGGTCGATGAGAGGTAATAATCAGAGGAAGATGAACTCCCGGCAACTGTCCGGCCTGATGGGTCATACCAGCAAGCAGAATGCGTGCCGGATGGTCCATCACGCCCGGCCCAGGGACCCGCCAACTTGTATCCGTCCAGGGGGGGACGCTGTCTGCCTATAGCCACCCCCCAGTACTCGCAGTCTGCGAGTACCATCATTGGTAACGTCAGGAGTACCATTGGTAACGTCACGAACACCGTTGGTAACGCTCTGGATTTGTTTGTATTGCGTATTAAATGTAGGGCACTGAGCTGTGGCAGCAACGGCTCCCCTTGCGCAGCCAAGGGAGAGTATATAGGGACCAACACCTGAGAAGAATATTAAGTACCTCACTACGTCTTCACTTTTTAATCTTATGAGTCGTCGTGTCGGGGGGGACAGGCAGCCAGTTTATATATACAGTACATGTTAGGTTTCACGGGGGGGGGGGGGGGGGGGGGTGGAGGAGCCGCCACTCGCGCTTACTCAACGGGGGAGTGGGGGGGGGGGGGTCACCGGCTGATGTGGGGCGCCTGTAACTTGATTATCATCATTTATTTTCTGTACCATTTCACAGCCGCTAGATGTAGGCCGTGAAACTAGGCTACCCCCGAGCGTGAGCCTCTTGCGTTGATGGTCAAGTGTTGGGGATTGGGGTCTTCCTCCCTGGCCCTGACCAACACACACAATGTTATCACTCACGCTTTTACCGATTTCATATATATATATATATATATATATATATATATATATATATATATATATATATATATATATATATATATATATATATATATATATTTTAGTAGATTTTGGGAGGTTTTTTCTAATACACACGTCATTAAACACATTACAGGGGCCTGTCGCTGAGTGGTCAGCGCTCTGGATTCGTAGTCCTATGGCCTGGGGATCGCTCGCCAGCGATGGCGGAAACAAATAGGCAGAGTTTCTTTCACCATGATGCGCCTGTTCACCTAGCAGTAAATAGGTACCTGGGAGTTAGACAGCTGTTACAGGCTCCTGCCTGATGATGTATGTGTGTGAAAAAAGTTGATTCATTGACAGTTGAGAGGCAGGCCGAAAGAGCCAGAGCTCAACCCCCGTAAGCATAACTAGGTGAATACAACAGCACTGTCAGTGGCCATCCGTGTGAGCATAACTCTTCCAACCCTCGGCCAACCCCCGGCCAACCCTCGGCCAACCCCCGGCCAACCCTCGGCCAACCCTCGGCCAACCCCCGGCTAACCCCCGGCCAACCCTCGGCCAACCCTCGGCCAACCCCCGGCTAACCCTCGGCCAACCCCCGGCCAACCCCTGGCCAGCCAGCATGTAGGTGATCAGAATATGCATAATGACGGCCTCACGTGTGCACTATAAACGATCTCATGCCCTTCACCGGTAGAGATCCAGGTTGCAAAGACCATGAGATTTTGAAATAGCTGCTGACACTGAAGAGGAGTTGAACATGTCGGAAAGTGTGTGTTACGGGTGTTGATCTTTCTGAGGTGTTTGTGAGAGTGTAGGTCTTTCTAAAGTGGGTGTCAGGGTGTAGATTGTTCTGAAGTGGATGTGTGTGTGTGTGTGTGTGTGTGTGTACTCACCTAGATGTGTTTGCGGGGGTTGAGCTCTGGTTCTTTGGTCCCGCCTCTCAACTGTCAATCAACTGATGTACAGATTCCTGAGCCTACTGGGCTCTATCATATCCACACTTGAAACTGTGTATGGAGTCAGCCTCCACCACATCACTTCCTAATGCATTCCATTTGTCAACCACTCTGACACTAAAAAAGTTCTTTCTAATATCTCTGTGGCTCATTTGGGCACTCAATTTCCACCTGTGTCCCCTTTGTGCGTGTTCCCCTTGCGTTAAATTGTCTGTCGTTATCTACCCTATCAATTCCATTGAGAATCTTGTATGTGGTGATCATGTCCCCCCTAACTTTTCTGTCTTCCAGCGACGTGAGGTTTAATTCCCGTAGTCTTTCCTCGTAGTTCATACCCCTCAGTTCGGGTACTAGTCTGGTGGCAAACCTTTGAACTTTTTCCAGTTTAGTCTTATGCTTGACTAGATATGGACTCTATGCTGGAGCTACATACTCCAGGAATGAGCTGACATATGTGGTATACAAAGTTCTGAATGATTCCTTACACAAGTTTCTAAAGGCCGTTCTTATGTTGGCCAACCTGGCATATGCTGCTGATGTTATCCTCTTGATATGGGCTTCAGCGGACAGGTCTGGCGTGATATCAATCCCCAAGTCTTTCTCTCTGACTCTTGAAGAA
>NC_091193.1:19038221-19078221 GCF_040958095.1 Procambarus clarkii
TGTCTAAGTGAGCTAACGAATACAATATTATTGTTCAGGTTACACAGAAATATATTATAAGGCTTCACTCTTTAATTTAGAGTATTAAAACTCTGCATCTACTGTGCAGCGCACTCAGCTGTAAGCTATGCAGTAATATAATTGGATCTGACTATCACATCCCCACAAGTGTACTAAAGAAAACTGATCTCCCTTCACATGCAGACGAGGAGTCACAATAACGTGGCTGAAAAATGTTGACCAAACCACACATTAGAAAGTGAAGAGACGACGACGTTTCGGTCCGTCCTGGACCATTCTCAAGTCGATATTCTCAATCGACTTGAGAATGGTTCAGGACGGACCGAAACGTCGTCGTCCCTTCACCTTCTAGTGAGTGGTCAGGTCAACTTCTTGAGGTTATCTTGAGATGATTTCGGGGCTTAGCGTCCTCACGGCCCGGTCCTCGACCAGGCCTTCTTTTTGGTACACATCCCCAGGAAGCAGCCCGTTGCAGCTGTCTAACTTCCAGGTATCTATTTACTGCTAGGTGAACAGATGCATTAGGGGGAAAGAAATTCTGCCCATTTGTTTCCGCCTACACCGGGGATCGAACCCGGAACCTCAAGACTACGATTGCTGATTATCCCGAGCGCTGTCCACTCAGCTATCATGCCCCAACTCTACCCAAGGTAAGTAAGGAAATACTCAGTTTTCTAAAGACAATTGACTCCTTAAACTTTTATATTCCGAATAATATTAAATTCGCTTTTGTAGGATTTAATAAAATAAACAAAGTTAATTACTTCTGTTGTCTAGTTATTATCAGATTGAGATATAATCGATAATATTTACTTTATTTAGTAAGATATTGGAAATAATATTTATATTAACATAAAACAGTATGTCTCATTTTCATGTACTGATTTCTAAAGGCAATTTATATATAAGGCAAATGATTGCTCATATAATATCTTCTTGCATTATGTTGTCTGTCAAACAACATTACCAACCTTTGCCCCCATCAAGGACGTGAATAAATACTAGATAATTGCATTCAATTATTTTTATTTTGCATTATAGTGTCAAGTGCTGACAATTCTCAAGAGATAAATAATACATTATAATTAATATGTACATCAGGGCAAACTAAACTAATGGCAGATAGATAAGTCGACGTGAGAATCGGTGTTCCAGAGTACCTCGTGAGAGCTGAAGACTGTCAGTTCACGACCATCTTAAAATGATGCTCCATAGATGGTAGAAGGGGCAGGTGGAGCACCATACCCGTTACCATTGGCCCCATTGCCATTACCAGCACTATTTCCATTGCCATTAAATGCGTAAGCATTGCTACCGTTTATTCCATTGCCATTCTGGTTACCGTATCTTCCGTTACCGTTTCCGTTGGATCCATAACGGTTACCATTCCCGTTTCTTCCGTTACCGTTAGCTCCATTACCGTTTCCGTTGGATCCATAACGGTTACCATTTCCGTTTCTTCCGTTACCGTTAGCTCCATTACCATTTCTATAACTGCCACCGTTACCGTTGCTAATGCCGTTGGTGGCGAGAGCATAAGCATAGCCAACGTCGGGGACGACGCCGATGAGTTCGTTGACGGAGTAGAAGTTCTCAGCCTGGGAACAGTCAACGTTGAACCACCAGTCGCACACCAGGTACTGCTGGTTGAAGATGGTACCGTTGGGGCACAGGAAGGAGTCCTTCTGGCGTCTGACGGCGCGGTCCTGGCAAATGTGGAACACCTGGCAACGGGCCTCAGGGTCGGTATCGGCGTAATAGCCAGCCACTGCCTGGGCGTCACAGGAGAAGCCAGTGTCTGGTGGAGAAGCCAAGACAGGGTAATCTTCCCCGGGGACGCCACCACCGGGGATGTTCTCCTGCAGAGCAACCAGCTCGGCATCTAGTCCATAGGAACCTGTCGGGGGACCGTACCTGTTACTTGGGGGAGCTGAGTATCCATTGCTTGGTGCAGCTCCAAAGCCATTGGTGGAGGGAAATCCATTTCCATTTCTTTGTGTTCCATACCCGTTACTTGGAGGTGCTCCATACCCGTTGCTTGGAGGTGCTTCATACCCATTTCTTGGAGGTGATCCGTTGCCATTACCCGTTGGAGCTGTATAACCATTGTTTGGTGTTCCATTTGAGGAACCAAACCCATTACCAAAACCTCCATTTGGGGCTCCATAGTTGTTGGAAGGTCGTCTGTCGGCGGTGGATACACCCAACAGGGCTGAGGAAGAGTTAATCATTGTTAACACTAAGCTTATGGTGAAAATTAGACGATCATATTGTTTATATCTTGTGCACTTGTTATATGTCTAATCATTTATACTTTAGAATTTGAAGCTGTATACTTACCAACAACGAGAAGAACCTTCATGGCTGTAGTACACAAACAGGAAGATGATCCAGAGACAATCTTTATAAAACAAGTCAGTTAGGGAGAGGTGGTGGTGGAGTATGATGCTGGAGGATGAGTTAGTAAAGGTCTTTTATACCCGGGCAGTCGCCAAGCTCCGCCCTCCCATCGTGCTCTATATTGCTCTTCCTCCCCCGCCTACCCATCCACCTCTCAACCCCAACCCCACTCATCATTCACTCCTCTCCTGACAAGTCTCTCACTCTCCCTTACCACTTGTAGATTATTATTATTATTATTATTATTATTAGGTCACGCGACTCCATATGGATTTGTTCATTACGAGATTTCAATAGTTAAAAGAACACTGAAGTTGTATATTTGCGAAATTGTATTTTCAAGTAAAGCACATATATATATGTCCCTCATTTGGTTCTTGAAAAGAAAGACGTAAATCAGTGGTCAACATATTTACACAATTAAATTATTTCAAGCTTATCATCGTTAACCTTAGTTCATATTCTGGTATTCGATATGTTAGCAAAAATATGACATAAAATAAAAATGAAAATATAAAGGGTTTGCAGAACACAATTTACCATTGTCCACAGGAAACCCTACCCCCTACCCCCCCCCCCCCACCCAACACACACTGATATGCTGACATTATTTTAATTACAAATAAAGAGACTTCAAGTAACTTTGAAAAAAAGCGGAATTTCGAATGTTCTGAGAGGAAACGAAAGCTTTTCTGTGTGTTCATAAGAGACGATAGATATACTACTAGAATTAATTACAATTTTGCCTAATCTGAGGATTTTAATTAATACTTTTTAAATTGAGGATAATGCTGGAATTCACTGTCACACAGGACAGAGGGTCATACACAAGACAATAAGTCTAAACTGTAGGCTGAAGCACATGTATATTATGGTTACAATCAATGTTTTAATATGTTTGACATATTTCACTTACAACCGAAGAGGAAGCAATTAATGTAACCCCCCCCCCCCAGTACTGGCTTCTATGGTGTAGCGTGACGGTGCTGACTCTACTTATGTAGTGTGGATATTCCATGAATTCCTGAATATACATCCACTAAACATCAGACTACAGCAGCAAACAGAGCGCGGAACACGAGTGAGCCAACTTATAAGTGATTCCCTTTAAGCATAACACACCAATTTTGCCATAAATATTTTATTTAACTGTTACTTAACTAATATGCCATATCATCAACGCTTGATTCGAAATCTACTCGATTGTCTCTAATCTTGCTAGACCTATACTAACGGAGGACAATAATGCGGTGGTTATTTTCAGGAAAATAACGTGTTGTGGCCATAAGCCCGTCTGATCGCTCGATCAGGTAGTTGGTCGTTTTTAAGATGGAGTTCTGTGGGTATGTGAGGGATGGCAACAGAGGTCTCCGACTGCAAGAGTCAAGCCTAGAGAGGCAACATAATCTACGATGATCTTGCTGCAAGGAGAGTGCCAGTCACGCTTGGTAGTGATGCTTCACCTCCACGCCATGATGTTGCTTCAAGCTTTCTGTATCTATTATGCCAGTCCTATAATATTGTAACTTTCAGTTTCCTCATTCTCTCGCAGGTGCTCTAGATACCTACAAGATATCCGATCCATTATATTACCCGTTGTTTTGTATATCTATCTCTTATGAACACACAGAAAAGCTTTCGTTTCCTCTCTGAACATTGCAAATTCCGTTTTTTTTTTTTAAGTTACTTGAAGTCTCTGTATTTGTAATTAAAATAATGTCAGCGTATCAGTGTGTGTTGGGTGGGGGGGGGGGGGGGGGTAGGGGGCAGGGTTTCCTGTGGACAATGGTAAATTGTGTTCTGCAAACCCTTTATATTTTCATTTTTATTTTGTCATATTTTTGCTAACATATCGAATACCAGAATATGAACTAAGGTTAACGATGATAAGCTTGAAATAATTTAATTGTGTAAATATTTTGACCACTGATTTACGTCTTTCTTTTCAAGAACCAAATGAGGGACATATATATATGTGCTTTACTTGAAAATACCATTTCGCAAATATGCAACTTCAGTGTTCTTTTAACTATTGAAATCTCGTAATGAACAAATCCATATGGAGTCGCGTGACCTAATAATAATAATAATAATAATAATAATAATAATAATAATAATAATAATAATCTACAAGTGGTAAGGGAGAGTGAGAGACTTGTCAGGAGAGGAGTGAATGATGAGTGGGGTTGGGGTTGAGAGGTGGATGGGTAGGCGGGGGAGGAAGAGCAATATAGAGCACGATGGGAGGGCGGAGCTTGGCGACTGCCCGGGTATAAAAGACCTTTACTAACTCATCCTCCAGCATCATACTCCACCACCACCTCTCCCTAACTGACTTGTTTTATAAAGGTTGTCTCTGGATCATCTTCCTGTTTGTGTACTACAGCCATGAAGGTTCTTCTCGTTGTTGGTAAGTATACAGCTTCAAATTCTAATGTAAAAATGATTAGACATATAACAAGTGCACAAGATATAAACAATATGATCGTCTAATTTTCACCATAAGCTTAGTGTTAACAATGATTAACTCTTCCTCAGCCCTGTTGGGTGTATCCACCGCCGACAGACGACCTTCCAACAACTATGGAGCCCCAAATGGAGGTTTTGGTAATGGGTTTGGTTCCTCAAATGGAACCCCAAACAATGGTTATACAGCTCCCACGGGTAATGGCAACGGATCACCTCCAAGAAATGGGTATGAAGCACCTCCAAGCAACGGGTATGGAACACAAAGAAATGGAAATGGATTTCCCTCCACCAATGGCTTTGGAGCTGCACCAAGCAATGGATACTCAGCTCCCCCAAGTAACAGGTACGGTCCCCCGACAGGTTCCTATGGACTAGATGCCGAGCTGGTTGCTCTGCAGGAGAACATCCCCGGTGGTGGCGTCCCCGGGGAAGATTACCCTGTCTTGGCTTCTCCACCAGACACTG
The DNA here is from genome assembly GCF_040958095.1 of Procambarus clarkii. Classification (NCBI taxonomy): domain Eukaryota; kingdom Metazoa; phylum Arthropoda; class Malacostraca; order Decapoda; family Cambaridae; genus Procambarus; species Procambarus clarkii. Next base: position 19,043,577 of record NC_091193.1, read on the forward strand.
ACTTCTCCTGTGACGCCCAGGCAGTGGCTGGCTATTACGCCGATACCGACCCTGAGGCCCGTTGCCAGGTGTTCCACATTTGCCAGGACCGCGCCGTCAGACGCCAGAAGGACTCCTTCCTGTGCCCCAACGGTACCATCTTCAACCAGCAGTACCTGGTGTGCGACTGGTGGTTCAACGTTGACTGTTCCCAGGCTGAGAACTTCTACTCCGTCAACGAACTCATCGGCGTCGTCCCCGACGTTGGCTATGCTTATGCTCTCGCCACCAACGGCATTGGCAACGGTAATGGTGGCAGTTATGGAAATGGTAACGGAGCTAACGGAAATGGTAATGGTAACCGTTATGGATCCAACGGAAACGGTAATGGAGCTAACGGTAACGGAAGAAACGGGAATGGTAACCGTTATGGATCCAACGGAAACGGTAATGGAGCTAACGGTAACGGAAGAAACGGGAATGGTAACCGTTATGGATCCAACGGAAACGGTAATGGAAGATACGGTAACCAGAATGGCAATAGAATAAACGGTGGCAATGCTTACGCGTTTAATGGCAATGGAAATAGTGCTGGTAATGGCAATGGGGCCAATGGTAACGGGTATGGTGCTCCACCTGCCCCTTCTACCATCTATGGAGCATCATTTTAAGATGGTCGTACACTGACAGTCTTCAGCTCTCACGAGGTACTCTGGAACACCGATTCTCACGTCGACTTATCTATCTGCCATTAGTTTAGTTTGCCCTGATGTACATATTAATTATAATGTATTATTTATCTCTTGAGAATTGTCAGCACTTGACACTACAATTCAAAATAAAAATAATTGAATGCAATTATCTAGTATTTATTCACGTCCTTGATGGGGGCAAAGGTTGGTAATGTTGTTTGACAGACAGCAAAATGCAAGAAGATATTATATGAGCAATCAGTTACCTTATATATAAATTGCCTTTAGAAATCAGTACATGAAAATGAGACATACTGTTTTATGTTAATATATATATATATATATATATATATATATATATATATATATATATATATATATATATATATATATATATATATATATATATATATATATATATATATAAATATTATTTCCAATATCTTACTAAATAAAGTAAATATTATCGATTATATCTCAATCTGATAATAACTAGATAACAGAAGTAATTAACTTTGTTTATTTTATTAAATCCTATAAAAGGGAATTTATTATTATTCAGAATATAAAACTTTAAGGAGCCAATTGCCTTTAGAAAACTGAGTACATCCTTACCTACCCTGGGTAGAGTTGGGGCATGATAGCTGAGTGGACAGCGCTCGGGATAATCAGCAATCGTAGTCTTAAGGTTCCGAGTTCGATCCCCGGTGTAGGCGGAAACAAATGGACAGAGTTTCTTTCCCCCTGATGCATCTGTTCACTTAGCAGTAAATAGATACCTGGGAGTTAGACAGCTGCTACGGGCTGCTTCCTGGGGATGTGTATAAAAAAGGAGGCCAAGTCGAGGACCGGGCCGTGAGGACGCTAAGCCCCGAAATCATCTCAAGATTACCTCAAGTAGTTGACCAGACCACACACTAGAAGGTGAAGGGACGACGACGTTTCGGTCCGTCCTGAAACATTCTCAAGTCGATTGAAAATATCGACTTGAGAATGGTCCAGGACGGACCGAAACGTCGTCGTCTCTTCACTTTCTAATGTGTGGTCTGGTCAACATTTTTCAGCCACGTTATTGTGACTCCTCATCTGCATGTGAAGGGAGATCAGTTTAAGATCAGTTTTCTTTAGTACACTTGTGAGGATGTGATAGTCAGATCCAATTATATTACTGCATAGCTTACACCTGAGTGAGCTGCACAGTAGATGCAGAGTTTTAATACTCTAAATTAAAGAGTGAAGCCTTATAATATATTTCTGTGTAACCTGAACAATAATATTGTATTCATTAGCTCACTTAGACACCTCTAGAATAACGAGTGTAAAGAGTGGCTGGTTTAATATTAATTCATCAATACTCATAGGGTTGCGTCCACGATTGTTTAATGTCCATATAGATGGAGTAATTAGGGAGCTTCAGGGAAGAATACTTGAAAAGGGTGTGAAATATGTGGGTGTAATAGGAGAGAAGAGCATATGTTATATGTATCTATTATGCAGTACTAGCAGCACTCTATATCATGTACATAGATGTATATCAGTTAAAACTTTTGTTGACGCGTATATGAAATTTCCATTAATGTTAAAAAAGAGTATGTGCAGGAGTTGAAAGGAGAGTATACGAGGGAAGGAGAGTAGATGTTGCTAATTGACAGGACGAACGCAGGAGGAGTATAGGGTGCACAATAAACTAGCTGACTCCTGCGGCAACAGTCAAATAAGTATCTATAATTTTATCGTATATATTGATCTACTATTTCTCTCGCGATGATGGCGCCTCTCCTTATGACAGAGAGAACCTGGGTAATAATACTGATAAGGAGAAACATTTGTAACTTAGTCAGTTTAATTAAGCAACTTGTTTTACATGGGACATTACAGTGTTGAAGTTTTGACACGTCCGGTCAGGAAAATATTAACAGATTTTCATACATCTTTCAGATTTTTCGGGAATCTTTCTATATTTTGTATTCAAGAAAGACATAATTTTGTAATATAAAATATATAGGTGTTTAATTGATCGTTCCACACATATCGTTGGGCATAGAAGGGCACTTTACTTTAGGACAAAATTTCTATATTTCTGGATTTCTCATTGTGTATGTGGCAAGTGTTGGCCCAAGTATGGCCTGGCCCGAGTGTGGCCTGGCCCGAGTGTAACCTGGCCCGAGTGCTACCTGGTTCTCCCCCCACCCCGCCATCAACACCTACATGGCAATGTCCACCATGTAACTGGTATACCTCCCTGACCTCCTGTAAACTCATCACCTGTAATTTGTAAGCTTAGAATATAAAGATCACGTTACAGAGAGTCTTAAGCTACTGTAAATGGTAGTTAAGTCGTGTGGATATTCCCCCCCCCCCCTGTTTCAGGCTGAGAGGGGAGGTCACCTACGGCTTGACCTTACCTAACCTTACCGGTCAGTAAACGTGTCAGCGAGAGATAACAAGGAATATGTAAACTGCTTCATTGTAACGTAGGAGTGTGTGCCGAGATGTCATTGAATCCACATACACTTGATATATATATATATATATATATATATATATATATATATATATATATATATATATATATATATATATATATATATATATATATATATATATATATATATATATCATTAAATATGACCGAAAAAGTAAGATTAATAATTCTTACACGAATTTTCTCAATCTTTCGTACATTTCTTTTCACTGTTGGAGGTAAATCAAAAATCAATTCTCCAAAATTCATTTTTAATTCTAGTCTGACGCGACACGAACGCGTTTCGTAAAACTTATTACATTTTCAAAGACTTTAGTTTACAAATACACAACTGAATAGAACTTACGCATCTCCGATTTTATATCTACATTTTAGTGAGGTGGATGGGGTGAGGTGGCATTAATAGGGTATTAATTTCATCAACACAAGACAGAACAAGAGGTGGCATTAATAGGGTATTAATTTCATCAACACAAGACAGAACACGAAACAATGGGTATTGAATAGAAGTGTTTGTAGAAAGCCTATTGGTCCATATTTCTTGATGCTTCTATATTGGAGCGGAGTCTTGAGGTGGGTAGAATATAGTTGTGCAATAATTGGCTGTTGATTGCTGGTGTTGACTTCTTGATGTGTAGTGCCTCGCAAACGTCGAGGCACTACACATCAAGAAGTCAACACCAGCAATCAACAGCCAATTAATGCACAACTATATTCTACCCACCTCAAGACTCCGCTCCAATATAGAAGCATCAAGAAATATGGACCAATAGGCTTTCTACAAACACTTCTATTCAATACCCATTGTTTCGTGTTCTGTCTTGTGTTGATGAAATTAATACCCTATTAATGCCACCTCACCCCATCCACCTCACTAAAATGTAGATATAAAATCGGAGATGCGTAAGTTCTATTCAGTTGTGTATTTGTAAACTAAAGTCTTTGAAAATGTAATAAGTTTTACGAAACGCGTTCGTGTCGCGTCAGACTAGAAATAAAAATGAATTTTGGAGAATTGATTTTTGATTTACCTCCAACAGTGAAAAGAAATGTACGAAAGATTGAGAAAATTCGTGTATGAATTATTAATCTTACTTTTTCGGTCATATTTAATAATATATGTCTACAGGAAAGACTGCTACCAAAATATACTAATATATATATATATATATATATATATATATATATATATATATATATATATATATATATATATATATATATATATATATATATATATATATATATATATATACACGCCGACAATGTCCAGGGCGAAAGTATTCTTGCTGATTGATTGATTAAGGAAGATTAAGCCACCTAAGAAGTGGCACGGGCATGAATAGCCCGAGCGTGGTAGATTTTTTGGAGTGAAAGTGGATCTTTGGTCGTGAAAGGATATACTGTGTGCTGAACTCTTGCTGGTTGGCCAGTAAGCCCTTAATAACCCTCTAAAAGGTTGATAGGCCGCGTAATGAAGATCACTACCATAAAATCTGAATGAAAATTCTGTAATATAGTGGTCAATAATGTTTATTATTTACTGGTATGATAATTGTTGGTAAGTTTTTTTTTAGAATAGAATACATGATTGTAATAAATACGCACATTGGGATATTTTTATAAATTACATTGGCATAAACAGAGAGACGACTTGAGGGAGGAGAACAATGTACTTTTAAAACTCAATTCCGTAGACAGGAGAAGGAGCGGGTGGAGCACCATACCCGTTGCTGGCACCGTTAACCCCATTGCCATTCCCGACACCATTTCCATTGGATGCATAACGGTTACCGTTTCCGTTGGGTCCATTACGGTTGACGTTTCCATTAGATCCATACCGATTACCATTGCCGTTTCCGTTGGATCCATAACGGTTACCATTTCCGTTCCTTCCGTTTCCATTGGATCCATACCGGTTACCATTACCGTTTCCGTTGGATCCATAACGGTTACCATTCCCGTTCCTTCCGTTACCGTTAGCTCCATTGCCATTTCCATAACTGCCACCGTTACCGTTGCTAATGCCGTTGGTGGCGGGACCATAACCATAGCCAACGTCGGGGACGACGCCGATGAGTTCGTTGACGGAGTAGAAGTTCTCAGCCTGGGAACAGTCAACGTTGAACCACCAGTCGCACACCAGGTACTGCTGGTTGAAGATGGTACCGTTGGGGCACAGGAAGGAGTCCTTCTGGCGTCTGACGGCGCGGTCCTGGCAAATGTGGAACACCTGGCAACGGGCCTCAGGGTCGGTATCGGCGTAATAGCCAGCCACTGCCTGGGCGTCACAGGAGAAGTCAGTGTCTGGAGGAGAAGCCAAGACAGGGTAGTCTTCCCCGGGGACGCCACCACCGGGGATGTTCTCCTGCAGAGCAACCAGCTCGGCATCTAGTCCATAGGAACCTGTCGGGGGACCGTACCTGTTACTTGGGGGAGCTCTATATCCGTTACTTGGGGCTCCATTAGAGGTTCCAAACCCGTTACCAAAACCTCCATTTTGGTTCACATATGTGGTAGAAGGTCGGTTGTCAGCTGTGGACACACCCAGCAGAGCTGAAAGGAAATAAACATTCGTGGTAATTTTGAAACGTTGCGTATACATGGTATATCGTTTCTTATTTGCTAAGCCCTTATACACGAAACATAACATTATGTAATAATTTATATTTTGTCACTGGGATAATGATATTTTCTAATTATTTATGCCTCCAAAGTGCAGAAACTGGCTATTATTCCCCTTAAACTATACTTTGACCTTTCCCTCAGACAACTTTGCCTCAAGACAGTCTTGAAGGTTTCTGAAGGCTACTGAAGTAATATTGTCACAGTTACTTTGTCTCACACCACCTTTAAGACGTCTTGCCTAAGCTGTCTTAGGCAAAGTTCGAGGGGGAATAATAACCATTTTTCTACACTTTGGAGGTATAAGTAATTAGAAAATAACACGTACTCTCCAGGGACCAAAACTGTGTTACACTCTGTAACCATTACTATGACAATTATCTTCCATTTACCTAAGAATAAGAGAACCTTCATGGCTATTCAACGGCAGAAATGTTAGCCAGAGAGCGAACTATGGACCAGAGTCAACCAGAGGAGACGTAGTGCTGGTAGATGGTGCTGAGGTATGAGTTGATCCACTTTTATACCCCGGGCACTGGCCGCGCCCCGCCCAAGCTCCACGATCACTAGCACGCCCTCACAGCGCCCCGCCCACGTGGCACGGTCACTAGCACGCCCGCACAGCGCCCCGCCCACCGCGGTCACTAGCGCGCCCGCATAGCGCCCCGCTGCACTCGTTCATGATACAAATTTGAGGTCACTCCACATCGTACAGATATTTTTGAAGATTTTATATTTTGCAGCGATATAGTAAGTTGTATATGAAGTATTTTAGGACGCAAAAGTGCTGAACGGTTATTCATGGATGGTATTATTTAAGTTTCAGAACAAATAACCGTTAATTAGATCAGACGAAGAAAAAATTAATATGTTAAGTATTTATTAAAAATGACTCTGAACTTCTTAGTAATGTAAAATTAAACATTTTGTTGTCTTTTCTTGTAAGTTCTTTATTTTAAATTGTTTAATTAAAAAAAATTAGTGTCCACAGAGGTGTCCACACATGATTTGCCAATGAAGACAAATTTTCTTAAATAATTAACTGTTGTAATATCCATAGATTTTCTTCAAATATATCTTTAGAGCATCACTTGGTATCAACTTCACCAAATATCCTTCTCCTCAGTAAAACAGGTTTCTAATGCTATTTCTGTTGATCATTTCTCCGTATCTTATTATAGCGTGTTTTCCCCTTATCCGCAGTCAATACATTATGGCTACGTCACATAAATATACTCCGGACTCTCCGGAGAGTCTCTCGAGGACTCTGCAGGACTCTCGAGGACGCTCGAAGACTCTCTAGGACTCGAGAGCTGTGTCCTGGCAAACCCAGGACACATCTATTGCTTTTGTTTCCTGTTGTGTCTGTCACTTCCATAATTACGAGGACTACGCCGACTTAAGTGATTATGTTATTATGCAATTAAATTTTGTTGTTGTCATCATTTAATATTAGTTATAATTGCTTTCGGTAATTTCAATATGCTTATTTATTTTGAACAATTTATTCATATGTCTACACTATGCTGTCTCTGCCCCTTTAGGATATTCTATTCAAAACCTCGTTTTCTTTACCTTGACAGTTAACAGTTCCACCGTCACTCTGTGACCCTTCTGCCGCCTTTGGTACTTTCATTCATTGGGTCATTCTGCCGAATGACCCAATCTTTAGAAATTTTATTATCTTGGTTTCCCGATGAAGGCTATTGCTTGTCTAAACGAGGAACGTTCGAGTATACTGTACAAGTCAATAAGACTTTTAATGCTGGTACGAAAGGTTTTATCCCATTTTTTAATCTTTCCCTTGAATACCAAATACATACTACATTAAAGCAACTCAGCAGCCTTATATGGCCTTTAGATATTTGCAACATTTTCCTTCAGCAGTTAACTATTCTCTATATATTCCTGCAAGGAGCTATTCTGTGCGTCCTTCACTGCTCTCAGTATAATTTGCATTCAAGACAAATTTTGCGAATTTTCATTTCCCGATTCAGAGAGCTTACATACCATGTGACTTGTTATAAATATCATAATTTTAGTAAGTATATTTTTCTTCAATTATTTCTGTGTGACGGCTCTGCATCTCTCGCGTCTTCTGAAAAAAAAAAAAAAGTTTTCAGGAGTCTCTTTCCTGTAAACGCGTCCAACCACTTTGGTTGGACAGTAGAGCGACGGTCTTGCTTCATGCAGGTCGGTGTTCAATCCCCGATCGTCCAAATAGTTGGGCACCATTCCTTTCCACCCCGTCCCATCCCAAATCCTTATCCTGTCCCCTTCCAAGTGCTATAAAACCGTAGTGGCTTGGCGCTTTCTCCCGATAATTAAAATAATTCCCTTAAACTGTAGCCTAGTTGATTGTAATCGTTCCAATCCTCCAGTCTTTCTACGTGTATTTTTATGCTGCACTTTTTCATCTCAACTACGTTGTTCTCAAAGCTCTAGAAGCATTCAAGGCTATGGCCTGTATGGCGCTGCCTTTCCCATCTGCTGAAGACGAGTGCTTCTGAGCCCGCGTCTATTTTGGCGCGCCTGGTTCATTGTTGTTTTCTAAACATTCCCCTTTTTTGTTTCAGCTGCACCACTCAACTGGCTATACTTACCCCTCTATTTATTTCCCCTCACTTATATTCCAGTATATCAACAGTGTCTGAATCTATTCTTCTTACGGACTATTCATGCCCGTGCCACCTCTTGGGATGGCTTAATCTTCATCAATCAATCTCATATACCACTCATAAGGTCACTTTAAGTGGCTGGCATCAACACACGAGTTCTGGGCCTTCCGCTGCCCATGACAAGGCTGCCGGACTTTCATCTACTTCTCCTAGGACCTCTGCTCTTAAGAACTTTCAAATTATGTGCTTTATATGCTCGTATAGTCTCAAGATATTGTCTCCAAAGCGTTTCCTCACAGTTATTGTCTATTGCTGATCCGAGGGTTGGACACTGCTCCGTCACCCTTTATTTTGTCCATTGAACATTCCTGTCGTGGAATGAACGTATGGCCTCCCCCAACACCTTTGATTTCCAGTTGTTCAGAAACCCTCCATGAAGCTTTATTTTGCACTCTAAATCTTTTATACTTTTTACTAGACAACGCACTGTTGAGTGAGCAACTTTGTTTTTGACATGAACAGTCCTAAAATAACGAACCAGTATTATGTATGGCTCCATCTGACAGTATTATGTCAGATGTAGGATGTTATTAGCTCACCGGATAAGTGTAGTCTATGCAAGACGAGATGTTAATTCTTGTTTTTGTCTGACGTGAACCTTTCGTACCGGAACACTTGATGATATTATGGTTGTACCCAAGACTATGTAATTCATTAGTTATTCAGTGTATATGAAGTAACTATATCCTGAGCTTGTGAAAGCCTCTTAATCGCCTTCACTGGTTAATTTCTTAAAACACCCTAGCTTCTATAGCAGCTATCTTACCCTGTCACAGAAGGCGAGACAAATGTGTGAGTAATTTATATGCATATATATATATATATATATATATATATATATATATATATATATATATATATATATATATATATATATATATATATATATATATATGAACTATATATATATAAATTATATGTTTGTATAACATACAAACATATGTAAACACATATGTTTGTATGTGTTTACAGGATATGTGTAATCTGATCAGACTTGCATTTGACCTTTGTAAACGCACACTGACACTATGTAAAAGATACCTCGGACACTGGTTATGTAGGACAGACGTAACTCTGTGTATCTATGTAGTCATGTCTGTATGTTAGATTAGTATTTTAAAAGCACTACAATCACCTTCTGTGGGTTATTGTTCAACAAATCACTGAACTATACGTTCCACAGATCTCTAACCCAGTAAATGGAGAACAGAAAATAATGAATTTATGCTGGTTGGCATTGTAAATGTGTGGCCACGTTTGTAGTAGAAAATAATACACAAAAATTACTTACGCTTGGTATTATTTAAACTATTTTGAGACTTGCTGCGTTACAAAGGGTCATTATTTGGCACACACTACATCATACCTGTATATGCTACATCATACTTGTATACGCTACATCATACTTGTATACGCTACATCATACTTGTATACGCTACATCATACTTATATACGCTGCATCATACTTATATACATTTATGTATGAACATGACATTATTAAGTACACCTACATACTTTGTTATGTTCTTGTGAATTGACATGATCTTAATATAATACACACTTAGTCTTGCTTTGAAAACACATGAGTGTACTTTGACAGTTCTTTGACAGGAGGCTGCAGGCAGGGTAGTGCCACTCTTGACTGTGTTGACACTCTAGTCACTTCACTGCGATATGTGACTTATTCGTAACAGAAGATACATATATATGTATATGCAGCCAACCTAATGAACCGCATTGCATTAACTTCGTGAATGTGTCTCAGTATTATGTTAGTTTTCTTGATTCGAGAGTTATGTGTGTTAATAATATAGAAATTCATTCATAAAATGTTTATTGTTTACTATATAGACAATAGTTGTGACTATTTAGTGGATAAAATAGTCATTTGAATAAATATTTATAATACAGTAGAGGCGTCGTTTGGTTTGGTGTTGGGCTTTACGCCTATTTTAAAATGGAGTTCCGTAGGAAGCGGAGGGAGCAGATGGAGCAACATATCCGTTGCTGGCACCATTCCCATTCACACCGTTGCCATTGACACCATTGCCGTTACCGCCACCATTTCCATTTCTTCCATTGCCGTTGGATCTGTAACTATTGCTACCATTCCTTCCATTTGCGCCATTTCCGTTCCTTCCGTTTCCGTTGGCTCCGTTGCCATTTCCATAACTGCCACCGTTACCATTACCGTTGCCAATGCCGTTGGTGGCAGGACCATAACCATAGCCAACGTCGGGGACGACGCCGATGAGTTCGTTGACGGAGTAGAAGTTCTCAGCCTGGGAACAGTCAACGTTGAACCACCAGTCGCACACCAGGTACTGCTGGTTAAAGATGGTACCGTTGGGGCACAGGAAGGAGTCCTTCTGGCGTCTGACGGCGCGGTCCTGGCAAATGTGGAACACCTGGCAACGGGCCTCAGGGTCGGTATCGGCGTAATAGCCAGCCACTGCCTGGGCGTCACAGGAGAAGCCAGTGTCTGGTGGAGAAGCCAAGACAGGGTAGTCTTCCCCGGGGACGCCACCACCGGGGATGTTCTCCTGCAGAGCAACCAGCTCGGCATCTAGTCCATAGGAACCTGTCGGGGGACCGTATCTGTTACTTGGGGGAGCTGAGTATCCATTGCTTGGGGCAGCTCCGAACCCGTTGGTAGAAGTTTGTCCAAACCCATTGCCTGAGGCTGCACCGTTTCCATTCCTTGCAGGAGTTCCGAAACCATTGCTTCCTGGAGCTGTGTAACCATTGCTTGGGGCTCCATTAGAGGCGCCAAACCCATTACCAAAACCTCCATTTGGGGCGCCGTAACTATTTGAAGGTCGCTTGTCAGCGATGGACAATCCCAGCAGGGCTGTAAGAAACATGAATATTGTTAATAACAATTTCGATATGAAACATTCTTACGAAATTCTCTTTACATTCCAAAAATCATTATTGAAAGAATGATCACTGCAATGAAGTTATTCTATATTTACCAACGAACAGAAGAACCTTCATTGTTGTCGGTCAGCAGATGAACTAGAGAGAGAGAGTAGTACAGAAGAGTCAGCCACAGAAGGAACTGCTGGAGTATGATGCTAGATGATGCTAGTCCGACCTTTATACCCGGGCGCTCACCAAGCTCCGCCAACAAAAAAGTTATCTCTGCCCTTCCCTCGACCCCGCATATCGCCCTCTCACTCTTCCTCACGCTCTGAATTTTAGAAGGTCACTCAAAGAGGGAATGTGTATTACTTCGCTGCCTTCCATGTTAATAGTAGTTGTATCTCCTGAAGGTAATTCGTAAACTTTATCACTTTTATGGGAGGGGTACCTTATCACTTTTATAATCAGCTCGGACTGAAAAGGGAAAGAAAATAGTGAAAAGAATTTGAATATTACATTGAAAAATATTGGTATGAAATATTATGAAGGAAAAAATCACCCAAGCATTCCAGCAATAATTCTCAACAGCACCACATTCTCTTCTTATAAGAGACGGTGTCCACTGCTCCTCGTGAATGGTCATATACAATATGAACAATCATTCACATCTTTGAAACCGCTTCCGGCCGTCATTGTCCCCTTACAATATACCGTGTTTTGTCCGCACTCACTTCCTGCTGCCTAGTGAGGTGTTCACTTATAAATGATAAAAGGCAGAAAAGCTTCAACTGCATGTAATCAATTAAGAGGACATTGGGAAACATGACATGAAGGAAAACCATTTTATCAGATTTCCTTCGTCAATGTGGCCTTCTCGCGCCCTCATAGTCAGCTCATCCACTGACTCTAATGGCCATCATTTTTAATTAGCTTTAAGGAGTGAAAATACAAGTTCTATAGCATATTTTTTGTTTTACCCCAAAGATTTTGTCCATCTACAGAAGCCATATTTTGCATCAATTTTCCATAAATTTCAACTACTTCCGAAATCCTGAAATATTAATGTGTATATATGTGTTAACGTTCTATGATAAAAATATAGTTTTCAGAGTATTCAATAATATAATAATGCTAATTAATATTTACCGTAAAATGCCATTTGTCATCATGACTGTTCTGTTGTTTTGTTTAGGTCGTGTTTTTTCTGTTAATTATTTCGTGGTACAATGATCTTCACTGTATCATTGTACACATGCACACGCATGCGCGCGTGCGCACACACACACGCGTGTGTGCGCGTTCGGGCCTGGTAGCCTGGTGGATAGCGCGCAGGGCTCGTAATTCTGTGGCGCTGGTTCGATTCCCGCACCTGGCAGAAACAAATGGGCAAAGTTTCTTTCACCCTGAATGCTCCTGTTACCTAGCAGTAAATAGGTACCTGGGAGTTAGTCAGCTGTCACGGGCTGCTTCCTGGGGTGTGTGTGTGTGTGGTGTGGGGAGGAAAAAAAAAGAAGTTAGTAAACAGTTGATTGACAGTTGAGAGGCGGGCCGAAAGAGCAAAGCTCAACCGCCGCAAATACAACTAGGTGACTAGACACACACACACTATATGGGGCCTGACCGGCTGAGTGAACAACGCTCGGGATTCGTAGTAATATGATCACACTATGTAAAAGACACCTCGAACATTGGTTATGTAGGACGGAGGTAAGTCTGTATATTTGTGTATTTTATATGTAGGTTAGATTAACATTTTAAAAGCACTACAATCACCTTCTGTGGTTGATTGTTCAATAAACCCTTGAACTATATGTTTAACACATCTCTCACCCTGTCCATAGAGGACAGAAAAAAAATGTATATGTGCTGGTTAGCATTGTAAATGTGTGGCCACGTTTGTGGAAGAAAATAATACACAAAAATTACTTACGCTTTGTATTATTTACACTATTTTAAGACTTGCTGTGTTAAGAAGGGTCGTTATTTGGCATACACTGCATCATACCTGTATTGGCTGTATCATACCTGTATATGCTGCATCATACCTGTATATGCTGCATCATACCTGTATTGGCTGCATCATACCTGTATATGCTGCATCATACCTGTATTGGCTGCATCATACTTGTATATCCTGCATCATATCTTGAGATCTTGAGATGATTTCGTGGCTTAGCGTCCCGGCGGCCCGGTCCTCGACCCAATGCCTCCTTTTTGTTACACCCCCCCCCCCTCCTCCAGGAAGCAGCCCGTAGCAGCTGTCTAACTCCCAGGTACCTATTAACTGCTAGGTAACAAGGGCATCAGGGTGAAAAGAAACTTTTTGCCCATTTATCTCCGTCTCCACCGGGGATGGAACCCGGAACCTCAGGACTATGAATTCGAAGCGCTGTCCACTCAGCTGTCAGGCGCCCAGGCACATATATTTGTATTTGTTGCATTATACTTCTATACACTGCATCATACTTGTATATGCTGTATCATACCTCTATATGCTGCATGATACTTGTATATGTTACATCATACTTCTATACACTGCATCATACTTGTATACATTGTTATGTATGAACATGACATTACTAAGTACACCTATATAACTTCTTTATGTTCTTGTAGATTGGCATGACCTTAATAGAATATACTTAAGTCTTGCTTTGAAAACACATAAGCGTACTTTGACTGGAGGCTTCAGGCAGGGCAGTACCACTCTAGACTGTGTTGACACGCCAGCCACTTCACTGCGATATGTGAGCTATTTGTAACAAATGATTCATATATATATATAACTCAGAAATCACAATAGAGTGATGCATCAAATGAACAAATCCTCAAGGGCCGTGACGAGGATTCGAACCTACGTCCGAGAGCATCCTAGACCTTGCCTGAATCGATTGAGCTACGACATGGTATAAGAATTGCAACCAGAAATTCTACTCAAGTAGAATTTCTGGTTGGAATTCTTATACCATGTCGTAACTCAGTCGATCAAGGCAGCGTCTGGGATGCTCGGATGCTCTCGGACGTAGGTTCGAATCCTCGTCACGGCCCTTGTGGATTTGTACATATAAATATATGTATATGCAGCCAACCTCACGAACCGCATTGCATTAACTTCGTGAATGTGTCTCAGTATTATGTTAGTTTTCATGTTTCAAGAGTTATGTGTGTTAATAATATATAAATTCATTCATAAAATGTTTATTGTTTACTATATAGACAATAGTTGTGACTATTTAGTAACTAAAATAGTCATTCGAATAAATATTTATAATACAGTAGAGGCGTCGTTTGGTTTGGTGTTGGGCTTTACGCCTATTTTAAAATGGAGTTCCATAGGCAGCGGAGGGAGCAGATGGAGCAACATATCCGTTGCTGGCACCATTCCCATTCACACCGTTGCCATTGACACCATTGCCGTTACCGGCACCATTTCCATTTCTTCCATTGCCGTTGGATCTGTAACCATTGCTACCATTACTTCCATTTGCGCCATTTCCGTTCCTTCCGTTTCCGTTGGCTCCGTTGCCATTTCCATAACTGCCACCGTTACCATTACCGTTGCCAATGCCGTTGGTGGCGGGACCATAACCATAGCCAACGTCTGGGACGACGCCGATGAGTTCGTTGACGGAGTAGAAGTTCTCAGCCTGGGAACAGTCAACGTTGAACCACCAGTCGCACACCAGGTACTGCTGGTTGAAGATGGTACCGTTGGGGCACAGGAAGGAGTCCTTCTGGCGTCTGACGGCGCGGTCCTGGCAAATGTGGAACACCTGGCAACGGGCCTCAGGGTCGGTATCGGCGTAATAGCCAGCCACTGCCTGGGCGTCACAGGAGAAGTCAGTGTCTGGTGGAGAAGCCAAGACAGGGTAGTCTTCCCCGGGGACGCCACCACCGGGGATGTTCTCCTGCAGAGCAACCAGCTCGGCATCTAGTCCATAGGAACCTGTCGGGGGACCGTACCTGTTACTTGGGGGAGCTGAGTATCCATTGCTTGGTGCAGCTCCGAACCCGTTGCTTGAAGTTTGTCCAAACCCATTGCCTGAGGCTGCACCGTTTCCATTCCTTGCATGAGTTCCGAAACCATTGCTTCCGGGGGCTGTGTAACCATTGCTTGGGGCTCCATTAGAGGCGCCAAACCCGTTACCAAAACCTCCATTTGGGGCTCCGTAACTATTTGAAGGTCGCTTGTCAGCGATGGACAATCCCAGCAGGGCTGTAAGAAACATAATATTGTTAATAACAATTTTGATGTGAAACATTCTTACGAAATTCCCTTTACATTCCAAAAATCATTATAGCAAGAATGATCACTGCAATGAAGTTATTCTATATTTACCAACGAACAGAAGAACCTTCATTGTTGTCGGTCAGCAGATGAACTAGAGAGAGTGAGAGTAGTACAGAAGAGTCAGCCACAGGAGGAGCTGCTGGAGTATGATGCTAGATGATGCTAGTCCGACCTTTATACCCGAGCGCTCACCAAGCTCCGCCAACAAAAAAAGTTATCTCCGCCCTTCCCTCGACCCCACATATCGCCCTCTCACTCTTCCTCACGCTCTGAAATTTAGAAGGTCACTCAAAGAGGGAGTGTGGATTACTTCGCTGCCTTCCATGTTAATAGTAATTGTATCTCCTGAAGGTAATTCGTAAACCTTATCACTTTTATAATCAGATTGGATTGAAAAGGGGAAGAAAATAGTAAAAAGATTTTGAATATTACATTGAAAAATATTGATATGAAATATTATGAAGGAAAAATCACCCAAGCATTCCAGCAATAATTTTCAACAGCACCACATTCGCTTCTTAAGAGACGGTGTCCACTGCTCCTTGTGAATGGTCATATACAATATGAACAAACATTCACATCTTTCAAACTGCTTCCAGCCATCACTGTCCCCTTACAATATACCGTGTTTTGTCCGCACTCACTTCCTGCTGCCTAGTGAGGTGTTCACTCATAATTGATAAAAGACAGAAAAGCTTCAACGGTATGAAAAGCTTCAACTTCTTCAACCTACAGAACAGTTACAGCCCCGTGCCTGTGCCCGGTAAGTTCACTACGAGCTCACCATTGCCCGTGCTACTTGCAACTTAGTTCTCAGTAGCTGAATCTTAAACAACAACATCAACTGTATGTAATCAAAACACGTGAGCGTACTTTACAGTTCTTTGACTGGAGGTTCGAGGCAGGGTAGTACCACTCTGTACTTTGTTGACACTCCAGCCAACAGCCATGTTTCCCAGTGAGGACATTGGGAAACATGACATGAAGGAAAACCACGTCATCAGATTTCCTTCGTCAATCTGGCATTCTCGTGCCCTCACAGTCAGCTCATCCACAAACTCAGATAGTCATATTTTTTAATTAGCTTTATGAAGTGAAAATAAGAGTTCTGTAGCATATTTAGTTTTTATTTCCCCATAGTTTCTGTCCATAACTTACAGAAACAATGTTTTGCATGAATTTTCTTATAAATTGGCATTACTTCCAAAATCCTGAAATATTAATTTTTATGCTCGTTAATGTTCTATGATGAAAAATATAGTTTTCAGATAATTTGATTATATATCAATGATAATTAATATTTACAGTAAAATGCCATTTGTCATTATTACCGTTCTGTTGTTTTTGTTTAGTTCTTATTTTATCTGTTAACTGTTTCGTGAAACATGGATCTTCACTGTATCATTAAACACACACACGAAGTAGTGTGTGTTTAATGTATAAGTATATGAAGTAGATATAATATAGGAAAATACATTGGTTAGAAAGGCGGAGTCCAAGAGCTAATAGCTCGATTCTGCAGAAATAAATAGTAAATACACACACATCCACCCGTTCACTCAACAACTTGAACACTACTTATACTATACAACACTTATACTATACAACACTTATACAATACAACACTTATACTATATTAATTAAAGGTATTCCTGTATAATACCCTGTTGTCATGCCTGGAAACGTAATCTTCTTTTCCCATATGTCATTCGGTTTATATAACACGCCGTTATCCAGGAACGTAACTACAGTGTAATATTAGGATAGTCGGTTTAGGATTTTCAACATTTATGGTTATCGGGGATTGAACTTGGACCTGTAAAATACGAGGCTGACATTATTCCAATCATTCCAGGATGCTCACAGAAAGGAAGTACACACAAAGTCGCTCTTCGTCATAATATAGCCCTAGTACTATGCTGAATAAAGAAGACCTTGTGTCACACTCTGGGTCTTCTTTTATATATATACCGAGCCATAACGTGTACAGTTGGGTCTTGATTGTGTATACTCTACAGCATAGTTGATTTACAATGGATCTTGTTTTGATTAGAGTATTGTCAGTGCACTTGATTATGTTTTAAATATCCAGGATCAGTATTTATGTGTTATGTATTCTGTTGACATTGTGTATGATACACTTGCCCACGTCTTGGTTACACTTGACTTTATATTGGATACAAGTAACATAAAGATTCTTTTAAATGCACTTCAAATTATTTTGTATAAAAACAATTTTATATATTACATATATGCGAACAAGCCTGAATGGTCCCCAGGACTATATGCGACTGAAAACTCACACCCCAGAAGTGAATCGAACCCATACTGCCAGGAGCTACGCAACTGGTATCTACAGGACGCCTTAATCCGCTTGACCATCACGACCGGACATAAGGAAGTGATAGACGAAGCTATTTGAACCACTTCCCCGCCGGCACTCGGATGGTAATCTTGGGCATAGCATTTTATCAAATCACCTCATTCTTTGGGGCACACGTGAGGAACACAAATGCGAACAAGCCTGAATGGTCCCCAGGACTATATGCGACTGAAAATATCTAGAGAATATTACATATACTCTGGATACACTTCAAAATAGTTTAAATACAATTAAACTTGTTTGGCAAGGCAGACAAACAAGGATAACCAGCTACTACTGTTATGGCAGCCGAGCTGAAAGGCTGGACAGTAACGCCCTTCAGTATGTGACAAGTATTCAGTATACTGACCGCTTCTCGACTTTACGTAGTTTTGTTCAACAGGCTTTATAATACAGATGTGTTTTATTAAACAAATAAATTTAAGGTTCAGAACTTTTATTATATAATGACCATCTTTGACTAAACATAAAAATATAATTCTTATAAATATTTATACAAAAGTTAACTTAAGTCGAAGTTCGTTTCTGAGTCGAATCGTTGTAGCAGAGAGAAAGTCAAGTGACAGAAGACATGAGACAAAGAAGGACATTTTAAAATGGAGTTCCATAGGCAGCGGAGGGAGGAGATGGAGCAACATATCCGTTGCTGGCACCATTCCCATTCACACCGTTGCCATTGGCACCATTTCCGTTACCGACACCATTTCCATTACCGTTAGATCCGTAACCATTGTTACCGTTGCTTCCATTGGCGCCATTTCCGTTTCTTCCGTTACCGTTGGCTCCATTAGCATATCCGTTGTTGGCACCATTCCCATTCACACCGTTGCCATTGGCACCATTACCGTTTCCGGCTCCATTTCCATTGCCGTTAGATCCGTAACCATTGTTACCGTTGCTTCCATTGGCGCCATTTCCGTTTCTTCCGTTACCGTTGGCTCCATTAGCATATCCGTTGTTAGCACCATTCCCATTCACACCGTTGCCATTGACACCATTGCCGTTTACGGCACCATTTCCATTCCTTCCATTGCCGTTGGATCCGTAGCCATTATTACCGTTCCTTCCATTTCCATTTACGCCATTTCCGTTCCTTCCGTTACCGTTAGCTCCGTTGCCATTTCCATAACTGCCACCGTTACCATTACCGTTGCCAATGCCGTTGGTGGCGGGACCATAACCATAGCCAACGTCGGGGACGACGCCGATGAGTTCGTTGACGGAGTAGAAATTCTCAGCCTGGGAACAGTCAACGTTGAACCACCAGTCGCACACCAGGTACTGCTGGTTGAAGATGGTACCGTTGGGGCACAGGAAGGAGTCCTTCTGGCGTCTGACGGCGCGGTCCTGGCAAATGTGGAACACCTGGCAACGGGCCTCAGGGTCGGTATCGGCGTAATAGCCAGCCACTGCCTGGGCGTCACAGGAGAAGCCAGTGTCTGGTGGAGAAGCCAAGACAGGGTAGTCTTCCCCGGGGACGCCACCACCGGGGATGTTCTCCTGCAGAGCAACCAGCTCGGCATCTAGTCCATAGGAACCTGTCGGGGGACCGTACCTGTTACTTGGGGGAGCTGAGTATCCATTGCTTGGGGCAGCTCCGAACCCGTTGCTTGAGGTTTGTCCAAACCCATTGCCTGAGGCTGCACCGTTTCCATTACTTGCAGGTGTTCCGAAGCCATTGGTTCCTGGAGCTGTGTAACCATTGCTTGGGGCTCCAATAGAGGCGCCAAACCCATTACCAAAACCTCCATTTGGGGATCCGTAACTATTTGAAGGTCGCTTGTCAGCGATGGACAATCCCAGCAGGGCTGTAAAAGACATACAAATTACTTAAATAGTTTTAAATGGCAAATAGTCTTACGAAATTAACTCACCAACCCAAAAATTAATCTCTCTCTCTCTACATGAGAGATATGCAAGAATTAATTATCAGTGCAAAGAAGTTATACTTTATTTACCAACAAATAGTAGAACCTTCATAGTTGTCGGTCAGCAGACAAAGGATCTAGACAGATCAGTATAGAAGAGAGTCTGGTGGAATATGATGGTGGAACACGGTAGTCGAGCCTTTATACCCAAATGCTCACCAAGCTCCGCCCACCCAAAGTTATCTCCGCCCTTCCCTCGACCCGCTATAACCCTCCCCCTTCCCTCCCTCCCTTCCTCTCACTATTACTCCCCCATCTGAGCTTTGGAAGGTCACTCAACGAATGTGTGTGGATTACCTTGTTGGCTGGCTTCACAGATTAATATTTGTTGTATCCACTGAAGGTAACTAGTAAACCTTGTTACTCATTACCCTGTTATTACTAACCTCGTTTCCAATTCCATGGGATGGGAAGAAGCAGCTAAACTAGAAGCTTGAAACTAAAACAGTTGGATGAAACAATGTAACACCGAGGATACTGAAAGAGGCAGTGCAGGCCATTAGCGTGCCTATAGCAAAGATCGTTAATGAATCACTTATCAAAGGGAGAGTTGCCCAGTTGCTGGAAGAAGGCAAATGTGGTACCAATTATCAAGATAGGAGATAGGGAAGAGGCACTTAAATACAGACCAGTATCACTGACAAGCATCCCCTGCAAAATACATGAAAGAATAATCAGGATAAGACTGGTTAAATACAGAGAAAGTAAAATATGTAAATAAACATCAACATGGGTTCAGGGAAGGGAAATTATGTCTAACAAACGTTCTGGAATTCTATGATAGAGTAACAAGAATGAGGCAGGACAGAGAAGGATATGCAGCCTGCATATTTCTGGACTGCCAAAAAGCCTTTGATTCAGTACCGCACAGGAGACTGCTATACAAAATTGAGAGGCAGGCGGGAGTAAGCGGAAAGGCCCTAGTATGGGTAAGGAACTACCTAACAGGAAGGAACCAGAGAGTAACGATAAAGGGTGAAAAGTCGGACTGCCAAACCGTAACGAGTGGACTACCTCAAGGATCGGTGCTGGGATCAGTTCTATTTCTAATATACGTAAATGACATATCTTCAGAAGTAGAGTCCTATATGTCGATGTTCGCGGATGACGCAAATTAATGAAAAGTGTTGCGACAGATGAGGATTTTAGGATCCTCCAAGAGGACTTGAACAGGTTACAGAGATAGTCAGAGAAATGGCTACTGGAGTTCAACACGAGCAAATGTAAGTCTATGGAAACGGGATTAGGTGACAGGAGATCATAGGGACAGCACACAATGAATGGAAACTACCTACCTGTGAATATTCGAGAAAGAGACTTGGGAGTGGACATAACACCTAATCTAACTCCTGAGGCACATATAAATTGAATAATGACAGCAGCGTACTCTACATTGACAAAAGTTAGAATGTCGTTCAGAAACCTAAGTAAGAAGGCATTTAGGGTGCTTTACACTGCCTATGTGAGACCAGTCTTGAAGTATGCCGCCCCATCATGGAGTCCCCACCTGAAAAAACACATAAACTGGAAAAGGTTCAGAACTTTGCGACGAAGCTCGTCCCAGAGTTACGAGGGATGGGATATGAAGAGCGGCTGAAGGAACTGAATCTTAGGACACTAGAAAAAAGAAGGGAGAGGGGGGAATGATAGGAACGTATAAATTCCCCTTGAATACTCAGGGGAATTGACAAAGTGGAAATAGATGAAATGTTTACACGTAATATTAACAGAACGAGGGGACGTGGGTGGAAGCTGGAAACTCAGATGAGTCACAGAGATGTTTGGAAGTTTTCTTTTAGCGTGATAGTGGAAAATGGCGTGCACTTAAGGAGCAGGTTGCGGAAGCGAACTCAATTCATAATTTTAAAACTAGATATTACAGAGAATTGGGACAGGAGTCATTGCTGTAAACAACCGATGGCTAGAAAGACGGGATCCAAGAGTCAGTGCTCGATCCTGTAGGCACAAATAGGCGAGTACACACACATACATACTTTCCCACACCTATTCACACTCACACCTACTCTCTCCCACACCAACTAGCACCCACATTCACAGCCCAACCGTTTACATTGTACGGTAGAGTAACGGTATCGCTTCATGCAGCTCGGCGTTCAATCCCCGACCGTCCAAGTGGTTGGGCATCATTCCATTCCCCTGTTCCATCCCAAATCCTTACCCTGATCTCTTCCACGTGCTATGTTGTCGTTATGGTTTGGCGCTTTCTCCTGATAATTCCCTTCCCTTCCACTCTCACCCACATCTACTCATACCAACTCCATCTCTCACCTCATCCACACCTTTCACCCACAACAACTGCCACTCATCCACTCAGACACATGCACATTATTTTAAATAAAGTTTTTTCTGTATTACACCATATTGTGATGTGTTACCGTAATCCATTTGTTTCCATATTTTATTAAGCTTATATAAGTTCTCTTTATATAACACACCGTTTTCCAGAAACGTAACTACAGTTTTAGTCGATTACAGTTATAGTCGATAAGAGTCGACTATATATAATTGTCAACATATGTTTACTTACAAATATATATTTTGTCACTGCCTTGAGAAATCGTGGGATTGAACTCGGATCTATAAAATACGAGGCTGATGCCATCCATCCTTGCCAGGACGCTCACAGTAAGGAGGGACTCAGAAGGGCGCTCTTCCTTCTTGCAGACTCTATGTATTCTTCTGTGTACAATAAGTCTTATTTCGTGTGACGGGTGTTGTTTTATTCACATTAAGTCATGATGTGTTCAGTTGAGTCTGGATATTTTATTCTCTGCAACATTGTTAACCTACAACTGGTCTTGTTTTAAGACTGTTATTGGTGTACATATTCAAGTTGTGTAGATACACATCTTCATTATTGGATTTATGTATTAACTTAACCTTATATTGGATACACTTGACATTGTATAGGATACACTTGAGTTTGTATTGGATGCACTTGATCTCGTAATTGATACACTTGACTTAGTATTGTGTTCACTTGACATTGTATTAGAAAAATGTAATCTAAGAATACATTTATGCATTAACAAATTTTTTTACTCACTTGACCAAGTGTTTCATATATGTAATCTTGAATAATATACTTTAAACATTATTTTAAATTAAATTTCACTTTCTTTTTTCAACACTTGACCTTGCTTTGCATGAAGTTCGCCTTGTTATGGATAAAACAATCCTTGCATTACATGCACTTTAGTTACACTTCATTTGTATATATACAATTAGACTTGTTTGGCACGACAGACAAGCAAGGATAACCAGTTACTAGTGTTATGACAGCCAAGCTGAAAGGCTAGATAGTGACTCCGTTCAGTATATGGCAAATATTCAGTATACTGACCGCTTCCCGACTTTACGTAATTTTGTTCAACAGGCTTTATAATACAGATGTGTTTTATTAAACAAATAAATTCAGGATTCAGAACTTTTATTATATAATGACAATCTTTGACTAAACATAAAAATATAATTCTTATAAATATTTATACAAAAGTTAACTTAAGTCGAAGTTCGTTTCTGAATCGAATCGTTGTAGCAGAGAGAAAGTCAAGTGGCAAAAGACATGAGACAAAGAAGGACATTTTAAAATGGAGTTCCATAGGCAGCGGAGGGAGCAGATGGAGCAACATATCCGTTGCTGGCACCATTCCCATTCACACCGTTGCCATTGGCACCATTACCGTTACCGGCACCATTTCCATTGCCTATGGATCCGTAACCATTGTTACCGTTGCTTCCATTGGCGCCATATCCGTTTCTTCCGTTACCGTTGGCTCCATTAGCATATCCGTTGTTGGAACCATTCCCATTTACGCCGTTGCCATTGACACCATTACCGTTTACGGCACCATTTCCATTCTTTCCATTGCCGTTGGATCCGTAGCCATTATTACCGTTCCTTCCATTTCCATTAACGCCATTTCCGTTCCTTCCGTTTCCGTTGGCTCCGTTGCCATTTCCATAACTGCCACCGTTACCATTACCGTTGCCAATGCCGTTGGTGGCGGGACCATATCCATAGCCAACGTCGGGGACGACGCCGATGAGTTCGTTGACGGAGTAGAAGTTCTCAGCTTGGGAACAGTCAACGTTGAACCACCAGTCGCACACCAGGTACTGCTGGTTGAAGATGGTACCGTTGGGGCACAGGAAGGAGTCCTTCTGGCGTCTGACGGCGCGGTCCTGGCAAATGTGGAACACCTGGCAACGGGCCTCAGGGTCGGTATCGGCGTAATAGCCAGCCACTGCCTGGGCGTCACAGGAGAAGCCAGTGTCTGGTGGAGAAGCCAAGACAGGGTAGTCTTCCCCGGGGACGCCACCACCGGGGATGTTCTCCTGCAGAGCAACCAGCTCGGCATCTAGTCCATAGGAACTTGTCGGGGGACCGTACCTGTTACTTGGGGGAGCTGAGTATCCATTGCTTGGGGCAGCTCCGAACCCGTTGCTTGAGGTTTGTCCAAACCCATTGCCTGAGGCTGCACCGTTTCCATTACTTACAGGTGTTCCGAAGCCATTGGTTCCGGGGGCTGTGTAACCATTGGTTGGGGCTCCATTAGAGGCTCCAAACCCATTACCAAAACCTCCATTTGGGGCTCCGTAACTATTTGAAGGTCGCTTGTCAGCGATGGACAATCCCAGCAGGGCTGTAAAAGACATACAAATTACTTAAATAGTTTTAAATGGCAAATAGTCTTACGAAATTAACTCACCAACCCAAAAATTAATCTCTCTTTCTACATGAGAGAGATATGCAAGAATTAATTATCAGTGCAAAGAAGTTATACTTTACTTACCAACAAATAGTAGAACCTTCATAGTTGTCGGTCAGCAGACAAAGGATCTAGACAGATCAGTATAGAAGAGAGTCTGGTGGAATATGATGGTGGAACACGGTAGTCGAGCCTTTATACCCAAATGCTCACCAAGCTCCGCCCACCCAAAGTTATCTCCGCCCTTCCCTCGACCCGCTATAACCCTCCCCCTTCCCTCCCTCCCTTCCTCTCACTATTACTCCCCCATCTGAGCTTTGGAAGGTCACTCAACGAATGTGTGTGGATTACCTTGTTGGCTGGCTTCACAGATTAATATTTGTTGTATCCACTGAAGGTAACTAGTAAACCTTGTTACTCATTACCCTGTTATTACTAACCTCGTTTCCAATTCCATGGGATGGGAAGAAGCAGCTAAACTAGAAGCTTGAAACTAAAACAGTTGGATCAAACAATGTATCATCGAGTATACTGAAAGAGGCAGCGCAGGCCATCAGCGTGCCTATAGCAAAGATCGTTAATGAATCACTTATGAAGAGAGAGTTGCCCAATTACTGGTAGAAGCCCAGTGTGGTACCAATTATCAAGAAAGGAGATAGGGAAGAGGCACTTAAATACAGACCAGTATCACTGACAAATATTCCCTGCAAAGTACTTGAGAGAATAATCAGGATAAGACTGGTTACATTCAGAGAAAATTAGGTATGTAAATAAACATCAACATGGGTTCAGGGAAGGGAAATCATGCCTAACAAACCTTCTGGGATTCTATGAGAGAATAACAAGAATGAGGCAGGACAGAGAAGGATATGCAGACTGCATATTTCTGGACTGCCAAAAAGCTTTTGATTCAGTACCGCACAGGAGACTGCTATACAAAATTGAGAGGCAGGCGGAAGTAAGCGGAAAGGTTTTAGCATGGGTAAGGAACTACCTAACAGGAAGGAACCAGAGAGTAACGATAAAGGGTGAAAAGTCGGACTGGCAAATCGTAACGAGTGGAGTACCTCAAGGATCGGTGCTGGGACCAGTTCTATTTCTAATATACGTAAATGACATATCTACAGGAGTAGAGTCCTATATGTTGATGTTCGCGGATGACGCAAAATTAATGAGAAGTGCTGTGACAGATGAGGATTTTAGGATCCTCCAAGAGGACTTGAACAGGTTGCAGAGATGGTAAGAGAAATGGCTACTAGCGCTCAACACGAGCAAATGTAAGTTTATGGAAATGGGATTAGGTGACAGGAGATCATAGGGACAGTACACAATGAAGGGAAACTACTTACCTGTGAATATTCGAGAAAGAGGTTTGGGAGTGGACGTAACACCTAATCTAACTCCTGAAGCACATATAAATAGGATAACGACAGCAGCGTACTCTACACTGGCAAAAGTTATATTGTCGTCCAGAAACCTAAGTAAGAAGGCATTTAGGGTGCTTTACACTGCCTATGTGAGACCAGTCTTGAAGTATGCCGCCCCATCATGGAGTCCCCACTGAAGAAACACATAAGGAAACTGGAAAAGGTTCAGAAGTTTGCGACGAGGCTCGTCCCAGAGTTACGAGGGATGGGATATGAAGAGCGGCTGAAGGAACTGAATCTTACGACACTAGAAAAAAGAAGGGAGAGGGGGAAATGATAGGAACGTATAAAATACTCAGGGGAATTGACAAAGTGGAAATAGATGAAATGTTCACACGTAGTATTAACAGAACGAGGGGACATGGGTGGAAGCTGGAAACTCAGATGAGTCACAGAGATGTTAGGAAGTTTTCTTTTAGCGTGATAGGGGAAAATGGCGTGCACTTAAGGAGCAGATGGTGGAAGCAAACTCTATTCATAATTTTAAAACTAGATATTACAGAGAATTGGGACAGGAATCATTGCTGTAAACAACCGATGGCTAGAAAGACGGGATCCAAGAGTCAATGCTCGATCCTGTAGGCACAAATAGGTGAGTACACATACACACATACTTTCCCACACCTATTCACACTCACACCTACTCTCTCCCACACCAACTAGCACCCACATTCACAGCCCAACCATTAAGACTGGACAGTAAAGTGACGGTCTCGTTTCATGCAGCTCGGCGTTCAATCCCCGACCGTCCAAGTGGTTGGGCACCATTCCATCCCCCTGTTCCATCCCAAATCCTTACTTTGATCTCTTCCACCTGCTATATAGTTGTAATGGTTTGGCGCTTTCTCCTGATAATTCCCTTCCCTTCCACTCTCGCCAACATCTACTCATACCAACTCCATCTCTCACCTCATCCACACCTACTTTCACCCACAACAACTGCCACTCATCCACTCAGACCCATGCACGTTATTTTAAATAAAGGTTTTTCTGTATTACACCATATTGTGATGTGTTACCGTAATCCATTTGTTTCCATATTTTATTAAGCTTATATAAGTTCTCTTTATATAACACACTGTTTTCCAGAAACGTAACTACAGTTTTAGTTGATTACAGTTATAGTCGATAAGAGTCGACTATATATAATTGTCAACATATATTTACTTACAAATATATATTTTGTCACTGCCTTGAGAAATCGTGGGATTGAACTCGGATCTATAAAATACGATGCTGATGCCATCCATCCTTGCCAGGACGCTCACAGTAAGGAGGGACTCAGAAGGGCGCTCTTCCTTCTTACAGACTCTATGTATTCTTCTGTGTACAATAAGTCTTATTTCGTGTGATGGGTGTTGTTTTATTCACATTAAGTCATGATGTGTTCAGTTGAGTCTTGATATTTTATTTTCTGCAACATTGTTAACCTACAACTGGTCTTGTTTTAAGACTGTTATTGGTGTACATATTCAAGTTGTCCATATACACATCTTCATTATTGGATTTATGTATTAACTTGACCTTATATTGGATACACTTGACATTATATAGGATACCCTTGAGTTTGTATTGGATTCACTTCATCTCGTAATTGATACACTTGATCTCGTAATTGATACACTTGACTTAGTATTGTGTTCACTTGACATTGTATTAGAAAAATGTAATCTAAGAATACATTTATGCATTAACAATTTTTTTTACTCACTTGACCAAGTGTTTGATATATGTAATCTTGAATATTATACCTTAAACAGTATTTTAAATTCAATTTCATTTTCTTTTTTCAACACTTGACCTTGCTTTGCATGAAGTTCGCCTTGTTATGGATAAAACAATCCTTGCATGACATACACTTTAGTTACACTTCATTTGTATATATACAATTAGACTTGTTTGGCACGACAGACAAGCAAGGATAACCAGTTACTAGTGTTATGACAGCCAAGCTGAAAGGCTA
The DNA here is from genome assembly GCF_040958095.1 of Procambarus clarkii. Lineage (NCBI taxonomy): Eukaryota > Metazoa > Arthropoda > Malacostraca > Decapoda > Cambaridae > Procambarus > Procambarus clarkii. The sequence continues at coordinate 19,071,626 of NC_091193.1, forward strand.
GACAATAACTCCGTTCAGTATATGGCAAATATTCAGTATACTGACCGCTTCCCGACTATATGTAGTTTTGTTCAACAGGCTTTATAATACAGATGTGTTTTATTAAAAAATAAATTCAGGATTCAAAATTTTTATTATATAATTAATGACAATCTTTGACTAAACATAAAAATATAATTCTTATAAATATTTATACAAAAGTTAGCTTAAGTCGACGTTCGTTTCTGAGTCGAATCGTTGTAGCAGAGAGAAAGTCAAGTGACAGAAGACATGAGACAAAGAAGGACATTTTAAAATGGAGTTCCATAGGCAGCGGAGGGAGCAGATGGAGCAACATATCCGTTGCTGGCACCATTCCCATTCACACCGTTGCCATTGGCACCATTACCGTTACCGGCACCATTTCCATTGGATCCGTAACCATTGTTACCGTTGCTTCCATTGGCGCCATTTCCGTTCCTTCCATTTGCGCCATTTCCGTTCCTTCCGTTTCCGTTGGCTCCATTGCCATTTCCATAACTGCCACCGTTACCATTACCGTTGCCAATGCCGTTGGTGGCGGGACCATAACCATAGCCAACGTCGGGGACGACGCCGATGAGTTCGTTGACGGAGTAGAAGTTCTCAGCCTGGGAACAGTCAACGTTGAACCACCAGTCGCACACCAGGTACTGCTGGTTGAAGATGGTACCGTTGGGGCACAGGAAGGAGTCCTTCTGGCGTCTGACGGCGCGGTCCTGGCAAATGTGGAACACCTGGCAACGGGCCTCAGGGTCGGTATCGGCGTAATAACCAGCCACTGCCTGGGCATCACAGGAGAAGCCAGTGTCTGGAGGAGAAGCCAAGACAGGGTAATCTTCCCCGGGGACGCCACCACCGGGGATGTTCTCCTGCAGAGCAACCAGCTCGGCATCTAGTCCATAGGAACCTGTCGGGGGACCGTACCTGTTACTTGGGGGAGCTGAGTATCCATTGCTTGGGGCGGCTCCGAACCCGTTGCTTGAAGTTTGTCCAAATCCATTACTTACGGAAGCTCCATTTCCATTACTTGTAGGTGCTCCAAAGCCATTGGTTCCTGGAGCTGTGTATCCATTGCTTGGGGCTCCATTAGAGGCGCCAAAGCCGTTACCAAAACCTCCATTTGGGGCTCCGTAACTATTTGAAGGTCGCTTGTCAGCGATGGACAATCCCAGCAGGGCTGTAATGGACGTAAATGCAACTTATAACAGTTTAAAATAGCAATAGTCTTGCAAAATTAACTTGCCATGCCAAAATCAGATTATATCAAGACTTATTACTGCAATGAATTTAAGTTGTATTTACCAACGAATAGGAGAACCTTCATGTTATCGGTCAGCAGAAAGTTGAAGTACAGAGAGAAATATAAAACAGAGTTAACCAGAGAAGGAGCTGCTGGAATATGATGCTGGAGGTCGCTTTTCCAGCTTTTATACCCGGGCGCTCACCAAGCTCCGCCCACTCAAAGTTATCTCCTCCCTCCCTTCCTTGCCCGCCCTCGCCCACTCCTCTCTCTCGTGATCTGAATTTCGGAAAGTAACTCGGAAGGTCATTCGAAGTAGAAGTGTGCATTACTTTTTCGGCTTCTTTTATATTAATTTATTTTAACCATTTATGTTAATTTGTTTATCAAACACTATTATATATTAACAACATATAAATTGTGGCAACATTGCATGATGGAAAACACAAATATTTAAAAGGTAAATTGCATAATTGTGAGAACTGTTGAACATTTAACAGTAAAATGCAATTTACAATGTTAGTAAATCTGTTCTAGTCTTTTATACAGATTTCAATTTCTTTTATTTGACATAGTAACAATACAGTATATATTTAAAAGCATTTGATCAAACTGAACAATTTTCCGTGCTTGCTAAACTCTGGTTTTCCAGCAGTCACCTGGATAGTTAGTAATGGAACAACACAATACGTGGCTACATGTGGATGCTATAACAAATATTGTGATTCCTCAAGTATGCAGTGTAGTATCTAAGACAGATAGTGCGCTGATACTTCTAAGTTGTAATTAAACTTAACATCCTTTGTTAGAATAATATTATAACAATTAAATTTAAGAATTTCTAGTGAGGATTAATATCGTTTAACTAATACGATATTGATATAACATGACAGATAAATGAACTTACCTTTAAGTTGTAATGTTACTGGACGCATGTAAGCTAAAATAATTTAACGTAACCTAACATAATATTTATTTACCAACTATTTATAACAAGGAATATCTGAATATTTTTAACAACTAATATTAATTTAATGATATAATGAGAAAAAATAAATATAATAAAAATAAAATTTATTAAGCTAGTTAATAATATCGTTAACAAATTGTCTCATCAAATAAAATGATAATATTTGACAAGATTACAGCCATAAGATGGTAACGGCCAGTGGTCTAAGGGTTCAAATCCCAACCTCGACAGAACGAACAATTTGGCAGGGTTTCCTTTCATCTCATGCAACTGTTACCTTACCACTAAATATGGACCATAACGTTACAAAGCTGTAGAGGGCTGCACCCTGCGGAAAATCAGTAATTTTCCTAGTAGTTAGATATATATACATACACCCACACACCACACACAAGATACAGTCACCCCATGAGGAGTGACTGGGAACCAATCCATAACTCCCCTACCCCCTATTAGTCCAGCAGCAAATGCGGGCCTGGAAGTAAACCGATTGGAGGATATAGTTCTAGGGAAAGCTTGTAGGGTAATGCGAACAACTTGTCCTCTCAATGGCTACATTATATTTTGACACATAAATTTCCAACAGCCACAATATATCACAGCGGCTTGCTAAATTGACGGCCTGTCAAGTTTTTTATTCGTGGGTCCTCAGTTAGATTAGGTTAGGGTTTTACAATTTAGTACATCATTTTTGTAACGTTGTGATGGGTCAAGAGGGCGGGCTGTGCCATGAGCTACGGGAAGGGAAAGCTCTCAGCCTGCTAACTGGAGGCAGAACGCATCTATTACTGTACCCACCGGCGCATAGAAAAAAGTTTTCCCATGAACATAGCAAAACGAGTTATGGTGTTTCCTCAGAGCCTTGTAAATAATTGTTATTATTTTGTTTAAAAAATGCACGTGTAGGTGTATTTGGAAGTTTGAGAGGCAATTTGAGTCATATGAACTAACTACTGCAGTGAACGAACAATTTAAATTGGAGTGTGAGGTTCGACTGAACCTTAAGTGGTGCTGATTAATTTCTCTGCTGCTATGTATGCTTGGCGAGAATATTCAGTTGTTTAAACATGTCTATAAAGAGTGAAAATGATAATATAATGATGTCAAGGAGGACAAGGTGTTGGTGCCGAGCATGAAGTGGTCGAGGGAGAGGTCCCTCTGTTTTTAACATACTATTCTTAATATTGTATTGTAGACTATATAAAATCTTCATACGTTAGAGCAATAGGTGGTAGGACCAGAGGCAGTAGGTCGCTTTTAATGGCGCAACACAATCTGATGACGGCTGCAGTTAATACCTGGGCCGCCACTCCCGCTAATCTGCCATTTCACCTTGAACTGCTACTTGGTTGAATATTAAGTGGCTGTCTGACAGCTCCATTGCTTCTCGTGCACGCAACAATGTTATAATTAGTTAATTTGTGTTGGTTTATATTTTATCCATTCGAGCCTAAAGTCATTAGCGCGCCCAGGTAAGGCGCGCTAATGCCTCTCAGGACCTGCCGGCCACTCTTAACTCTGACTTGAATTGTACCTTGTTATATATATATATATATATATATATATATATATATATATATATATATATATATATATATATATATATATATATATATATATATATATATATATATATATTGTATATACTTATTAGGTACTTATTTACTGCTAGGTGAACAGGAGCATCAGGGTTAAAGAAACTATGTCCATTTGTTTCCGCCTCCGCCGGGAATCGAACCCGGATACTTAGGACTACGACTCCCGAGGGCTGTCCACTCAGCCTCGAGGCCCATTCATAGCCTTGTTTTATATAGTGTGTGTGTGTGTGTGTGTGTGTGTGTGTGTGTGTGTGTGTGTGTGTGTGTGTGTGTGTGTGTGTGTGTGTGTGTGTGTGTGTGTGTGTGTAAATATATTTACACAAGACGGGGTACTCGACGATGGCGGAATGGACCTAGTGATCGGGTTGACCCCAAAAGATGGCACTAATTAAGTGTTGGGCCTATAGGTCACGTGTTTGAGGAATTACACTAGTAATTACACTTGAGGCATTACACTACACTGGTAACTGAGGCTTGCGGGTGGAGGCCACCATCCTGAGCCCCGAGTGGAGCCTCCGGCCAAAGTAAGATAGAATTTTTGTTGACACTTTTGCACACATCAGTACCCGATGCTTTACTATATGGTAAGAAAATAATTTTATTTAGATTTGTATTTCTTTTAGAATGTAAAGATCCGCCTAGTACCAGAGTCGCCAGAAGATTCACTGGGGGTCTCTATGGTACAGCTCCTTGCTCTACTCATTTGATTGCTGCCAACCCCAACCCAATTATGTTACCTTGAGGTTACCTTGAGGTGCTTCCGGGGCTTAGCGTCCCCGCGGCCCGGTCGTCGACCAGGCCTCCTGGTTGCCGGACTGATCAACCAGGCTGTTGGACGCGGCTGCTCGCAGCCTGACGTACGAGTCACAGCCTGGTTGATCAGGTATCCTTTGGAGGATATGTATGTTGAGAACATACATGAAACAATACCAGTAGAAAATTGAATAAGGCAAATCCTAAGCCTCCATCCTGGAATAGACAATCTAATTTATAAACAGAGATATTGAACTTTGTGTATAGATTGGTATTTATTGTGTTTTTACTACTCCTTGTTTTTTTATAGATTATTGTGTATGTATGCACATAATTTATTTAATGCTATTGTATTATTTTAGTGGATTTAATGTTTGAACAGTCTTTCACTCTACCGTATTATACACATTATTTTGGATATAGTCGATAGTGTTTTATATAAAATTTACATAACACTACTAACTTAATATTTTATTATTGCCTCAAAGGTTGAACAATGACGGTGTGTGGCAAGTAGCATAACTACTGACTATCTCTGTTTCAAGTAATTAAAAAAAAACTTGATACGTGAATTAATACAACTTAAATTCAGCATTGGAAACTTTATTATATATATTATATAGATAATCGTTGACAAATCAAACAAAATTATCATTTACATAAATATTTACAAAGAGGTAAGGTCAATTCATAGTTCGTTTCTGAGTCGAATCGTTGTAGCAGAGAGACAGTCAAGTGACAGAAGACATGAGACAAAGAAGGACATTTTAAAATGGAGTTCCGTAGGCAGCGGAGGGAGCAGATGGAACAACATATCCGTTGCTGGCACCATTCCCATTCACACCGTTGCCATTGGCACCATTACCGTTACCGGCTCCATTTCCATTGCCGTTGGATCCGTAACCATTGTTACCGTTACTTCCATTTGCGCCATTTCCGTTTCTTCCGTTACCGTTGGCACCATTAGCATATCCATTGCTGGCACCATTCCCATTCACACCGTTGCCATTGCCGTTACCGGCACCATTTCCATTTCTCCCATTGCCGTTGGACCCGTAACCATTGTTACCGTTCCTTCCATTTACGCCATTTCCGTTCCTTCCGTTTCCGTTGGCTCCGTTGCCATTTCCATAACTGCCACCGTTACCGTTACCGTTGCCAATGCCGTTGGTGGCGGGACCATAACCATAGCCAACGTCGGGGACGACGCCGATGAGTTCGTTGACGGAGTAGAAGTTCTCAGCCTGGGAACAGTCAACGTTGAACCACCAGTCGCACACCAGGTACTGCTGGTTGAAGATGGTACCGTTGGGGCACAGGAAGGAGTCCTTCTGACGTCTGACGGCACGGTCCTGGCAAATGTGGAACACCTGGCAACGGGCCTCAGGGTCGGTATCGGCGTAATAGCCAGCCACTGCCTGGGCGTCACAGGAGAAGTCAGTGTCTGGTGGAGAAGCCAAGACAGGGTAATCTTCCCCGGGGACGCCACCACCGGGGATGTTCTCCTGCAGAGCAACCAGCTCGGCATCTAGTCCATAGGAACCTGTCGGGGGACCGTACCTGTTACTTGGGGGAGCTGAGTATCCATTGCTTGGGGCAGCTCCGAACCCGTTGCTTGAGGTTTGTCCAAACCCATTACCTGAGGCTGCACCGTTTCCATTCCTTGCAGGAGTTCCGAAACCATTGGTTCCAGGAGCTGTGTAACCATTGCTTGGGGCTCCATTAGAGGCGCCAAATCCGTTACCAAAACCTCCATTTGGGGCTCCGTAACTATTTGAAGGTCGCTTGTCAGCGATGGACAATCCCAGCAGGGCTGTAAAAGACATACAAATTACTTATAGCAGTTTCAAAGCGCAATATTCTTGAAAATTTTGCGAAAAAATCAGGAAACAGGAGGATTTATCACTGCAATAAACTTATAATTGTTTACCCACGAACAGCAGAACCTTCATAGTTGTCTCGTCAGCAGAAAGATGAACTAGAGGGAGAGGAGTAAAGAACAGTCAACCAGAGA